>NC_133326.1:417672022-417837022 GCF_042186555.1 Aquarana catesbeiana | reverse complement strand
GCCAAGGAGAGAAGACTTCAATGTGAGTGCACAACACGCACACACATACAGTAGAACATGCCAGGCACACAAAACACCCCCCTTTACCCCCTGATCACCCCCTAATCCACCCTCCCCCCCCCCCCCCCCCCGTCACACTGACACCAAGCAGTTTTTTTATTTTTTTTATTTTTTTTTTTATTACTGCATGGTGTCAGTTTGTGACAGTTACTGTGTTAGGGCAGTTACTGCTAGCCCCCTTTAGGTCTAGGATACCCCCCTAACCCCCTAATAAAGTTTTAACCCCTTGATCACCCCCTGTCGCCAGTGTCACTAAGTGATCATTTTTCTGATCGCTTTATTAGTGTCGCTGGTGACGCTAGTTAGGGACGTAAATATTTAGGTTCGCCGTCAGCGTTTTATAGCGACAGGGACCCCCATATACTACCTAATAAATGTTTTAACCCCTTGATTGCCCCCTAGTTAACCCTTTCACCACTGATCACCATATAACTGTTACAGGTGACGCTGGTTAGTTCGTTTATTTTTTATAGTGTCAGGGCACCCGCCGTTTATTACCGAATAAAGGTTTAGCCCCCTGATCGCCCGGCGGTGATATGCGTCGCCCCAGGGAGCGTCAGATTAGCGCCAGTACCGCTAACACCCACGCACGCCGCATACGCCTTCCCTTAGTGGTATAGTATCTGAACAGATCAATATCTGATCCGATCAGATCTATAATAGCGTCCCCAGCAGTTTAGGGTTCCCAAAAACGCAGTGTTAGCGGGATCAGCCCAAATACCTGTTAGCACCTGCGTTTTGCCCCTCCGCACGGCCCAGCCCACCCAAGTGCAGTATCGATCGATCACTGTCACTTACAAAACACTAAACGCATAACTGCAGCGTTCGCAGAGTCAGGCCTGACCCCTGCGATAGCTAACAGTTTTTTTGGTAGCATTTTGGTGAACTGGCAAGCACCAGCCCCAGGCAGCGCAGGCAGCGTACACCTCCTTTAGTGGTAAAATATCTGATCGGATCAATATCTGACCCGATCAGATCTATACTAGCGTCCCCAGCAGTTTAGGGTTCCCAAAAATGCAGTGTTAGCGGGATCAGCCCAGATACCTGCTAGCACCTGCGTTTTGCCCCTCCGCCCGGCCCAGCCCACCCCACCCAAGTGCAGTATCGATCGATCACTGTCACTTACAAAACACTAAACGCATAACTGCAGCGTTCGCAGAGTCAGGCCTGATCCCTGCAATCGCTAACAGTTTTTTTGGTAGCGTTTTGGTGAACTGGCAAGCACCAGTGGCCTAGTACACCCGGGTCGTAGTCAAACCAGCACTGCAGTAACACTTGGTGACGTGGCGAGTCCCATAAGTGCAGTTCAAGCTGGTGAGGTGGCAAGCACAAGTAGTGTCCCGCTGCCACCAAGACAAACACAGCCCCGTCGTGCCCATAGTGCCCTTCCTGCTGCATTTGCCAATCCTAATTGGGAACCCATCACTTCTGCAGCGCCCGTACTTCACCCATTCACATCCCCAACCAAATGCCGTCGGCTGCATGAGAGGCATTTTTATGTCCTCCCGAGTACCCCAACCCAGCGAACCCCCCCCAAAAAAGATGTTGTGTCTGCAGCAAGCGCGGATAAAGGCGTGACACCCGCTATTATTGTCCCTCCTGTCCTGACAATCCCGGTCTTTGCAGTGGTGAATGTTTTGAACGCTACCATTCACTAGTTGCGTATTAGCGTAGGGTATAGCATTGCACAGACTAGGACACACTTTAGGGTCTCCCAAGATGCCATCGCATTTTGAGAGACCCGAACCTGGAACCGGTTACAGTTATAAAAGTTAGTTACAAAAAAAAGTGTAAAAAAAAAAAAAAAATATATATAAAGTAAAAAAAAAATAGTTGTCGTTTTATTGTTCTCTCTCTCTATTGTTCTGCTCTTTTTTACTGTATTCTATTCTGCAATGTTTTATTGTTATTGTGTTTTATCATGTTTGCTTTTCAGGTATGCAATTTTTTATACTTTACCGTTTACTGTGATTTATTGTTAAGCATTTTTTTGTCTTCAGGTACGCCATTCACGACTTTGAGTGGTTATACCAGAATATTGCCTGCAGGTTTAGGTATCATCTTGGTATCATTCTTTTCAGCCAGCGGTTGGCTTTCATGTAAAAGCAATCCTAGCGGCTAATTAGCCTCTAGACTGCTTTTACAAGCAGTGGGAGGGAATGCCCCCCCCCCACCATCTTCCGTGTTTTTCTTTGGCTCTCCTGTCTCAACAGGGAACCTGAGAATGCAGCCGGTGATTCAGCCAGCTGATCATAGAGCTGATCAGAGACCAGAGTGACTCCAAACATCTCTATGGCCTAAGAAACCGGAAGCTACGAGCATTTCATGACTTAGATTTCGCCAGATGTAAACAGCACCATTGGGAAATTGGGGAAGCATTTTATCACACCGATCTTGGTGTGGTCAGATGCTTTGAGGGCAGAGGAGAGATCTAGGGTCTAATAGACCCCAATTTTTTCAAAAAAAAGAGTACCTGTCACTACCTATTGCTATCATAGGGGATATTTACATTCCCTGAGATAATAAAAATGATTTAAAAAAAAAAAAAAAAATGAAAGGAACAGTTTAAAAATAAGATAAAAAAGCAAAAAAATAAGAGAAAAAAAAAAGCACCACTGTCCCCCCCCTGCTCTCGTGCAAAGGCGAACGCAAGCGTCGGTCTGGCGTCAAATGTAAACAGCAATTGCACCATGCATGTGAGGTGTCACCGCGAACGTCAGATCGAGGGCAGTAATTTTAGCAGTAGACCTCCTCTGTAAATCTAAAGTGGTAACCTGTAAAGGCTTTTAAATGCTTTTAAAAATGTATTTAATTTGTCGCCACTGCACGCTTGTGCGCAATTTTAAAGCATGTCATGTTATGTATCCATGTACTCGGCCTAAGATCATCTTTTTTATTTCATCAAACATTTGGGCAATATAGTGTGTTTTAGTGCATTAAAATTTAAAAAAGTGTGTTTTTTCCCCAAAAAATGCATTTGAAAAATCGCTGCGCAAATACTGTGTGAAAAAAAAAAAAAATGAAACACCCACCATTTTAATCTGTAGGGCAATTGCTTTAAAAATATATATAATGTTTGGGGGTTCAAAGTAATTTTCTTGCAAAAAAAAAAAATCTTTTCATGTAAACAAAAAGTGTCAAAAAGGGCTTTGTCTTCAAGTGGTTAGAAGAGTGGGTGATGTGTGACATAAGCTTCTAAATGTTGTGCATAAAATGCCAGGACAGTTCAAAACCCCCCCCCCCAAATGACCCCATTTTGAGAGTCATGTCGAGTCCATGGAATATTTTATATTGTGACACAAGTTGCGGGAAAGAGACAAATTTTTTTTTTTTTGCACAAAGTTGTCACTAAATGATATATTGCTCAAACATGCCATGGGAATGTATGAAATTACACCCCAAAATACATTCTGTTGCTTCTCCTGAGTACAGGGATACCACGTGTGAGACTTTTTGGGAGCCTAGCCGCGTACGGGACCCCGAAAACCAAGCACTGCCTTCAGGCTTTCTAAGGGAATACATTTTTGATTTCACTCTTCACTGCCTGTCACAGTTTCGGAGGCCATGGAATGCCCAGGTTGCACAAAACCCCCCCAAATGACCCCATTTTGGAAAGTAGACACCCCAAGCTATTTGCTGAGAGGTATAGTGAGTATTTTGCAGACCTCACTTTTTGTCACAAAGTTTTGAAAATTGAAAAAAAAGTTTTTTCTTGTCTTTCTTCATTTTCAAAAACAAATGAGAGCTGCAAAATACTCACCATGCCTCTCAGCAAATAGCTTGGGGTGTCTACTTTCCAAAATGGGGTCATTTGGGGGGGTTTTGTGCAACCTGGGCATTCCATGGCCTTCGAAACTGTGATAGGCAGTGAAGAGTGAAATCAAAAATTTATTCCCTTAGAAATCCTGAAGGCGGTGATTGGTTTTCAGGGCCCCATATGCGGCTAGGCTCCCAAAAAGTCCCACACATGTGGTATCCCCATACTCAGGAGAAGCAGCTAAATGTATTTTGGGGTGCAATTCCACATATGCCCATGGCCTGTGTGAGCAATATATCATTTAGTGACAACTTTGTGCAAAAGAAAAAAAAAAAAAAAAAAAATGTGTCACTTTCCCGCAACTTGTGTCAAAATATAAAATATTCCATGGACTCAACATGACTCTCAGCAAATAGCTTGGGGTGTCTACTTTCCAAAATGGGGTCATTTGGGGGGGGGTTTGTGCCATCTGGGCATTTTATGGCCTTCAAAACTGTGATAGGTAGTGAGGAGTGAAATAAAAGATTTACGCCCTTAGAAATCCTGAAGGCAGTGATTGGTTTTCTGGGCCCCGTACGCCGCTAGGCTCCCAAAAAGTCCCACACATGTGGTATCTCTGTACTCAGGAGAAGCAGCTGAATGTATTTTGGGGTGCAATTCCACATATGCCCATGGCCTGTGTGAGCAATATATCATTTAGTGACAACTTTTTGTAAATTTTTTTTTTTGTCATTATTCAATCACTTGGGACAAAAAAAAATAAATATTCAATGAGCTCAACATGCCTCTCAGCAATTTCCTTGGGGTGTCTACTGTCCAAAATGGGGTCATTTGGGGGGGGTTTGTACTGCCCTGCCATTTTAGCACCTCAAGAAATGACATAGGCAGTAAAACTAAAAGCTGTGTAAATTCCAGAAAATGTACCCTAGTTTGTAGACGCTATAACTTTTGCGCAAACCAATAAACATACGCTTATTGATATTTTTTTTACCTAAGACATGTGGCCGAATACATTTTGGCCTAAATGTATGACTAAAATTGAGTTTGATTTTTTTTATAACAAAAAGTAGAAAATATTTTTTTTCAAAATTTTCAGTCTTTTTCCGTTCATAGCGCAAAAAATAAAAACAGCAGAGGTGATCAAATACCATCAAAAGAAAGCTCTATTTGTGGGAAGAAAAGGACGCAAATTTCGTTTGGGTACAGCATTGCATGACCGCGCAATTAGCAGTTAAAGTGACGCAGTGCCAAATTGGAAAAAGTCCTCTGGTCCTTATGCAGCATAATGTTCCGGGGCTAAAGTGGTTAACCATTTAAAGACTAAATCTTTTCTGCTAGAAAATCACTTAGAACCCCCAAAAATTATAATATATATATATATATATATATATATATATATATATATATATATATATATATATATATATATATATAATTTTTTTTTTAGCAGAGACCCTAGGGAATAAAATAGCGGTTGCTGCAATATTCTATGTCACACGGTATTTGCGCAGCGGTCTTTGAAGCTCAATTTTTTGGGGGAAAAAATACACTAATGAATTAAAAAAAAAAATAACTAAGCAGTAAAGTTAGCCCATTTTTTTTTCGTCCCAAAGTTTTGATTACCTGTTTAAATGTAAGAAATTTTCTGTATCACTTATTACTTAAGGCTGCTTTCACACTGGATCGGGCAGGCGTTGACAGTAAAACGCTGCTAGTTTTAGCGGCGCTTTACTGTCATTTTAGCGGCGCTATTCAGCTGCTAGCGGGGCGCTTATAACCCAGCTAGCGCCCGAGGAAGGGGTTAAATGCGCCTGTGAAGCGCCGCTGCCGAATCGCTTTGCAGGTGCTTCGGCAGCGGTGCGTATTCATTTCAATGGGCAGGAATGGTGAAGGAGCAGTATACACCGCTCCAAAGACGCTGCTAGCAGGACTTTAACATCCTGCCAGCGCATCGCCACAGTGTGAAAGCACTCTGGCTTTCACACAGACTGCAGGGGAGCCGTTTTGCAGGCACTTTACAGGCACTATTTTTAGCCCAAAAGCACCTGAAAAACGCCCCATTGTGAAAGGGGTTTAACTGTTAGATTTTATGAGATGAAGGGAAAAAAAAAATAAAAAAAATAATCTGCATCATATATCTGCCATCGGCCGCAGAGATTTCTAAATATCGGCATCGGCCAGACAAAAACCCATATCAGTCGACCTCTAGTTATGGTCTTTTTTAACTTACTTGTTTTGTTAAATATCAATACATTTTGACAACAAAAAAAAAATTGGTCTACATGACTGTAGTCCCAGAAGGAAGCCTCTTCTAAAGATGATGCACAAGAAAGCCCGCAATTTGCTGAAGACAAGCAGACTAAGGACATGGATTACTGCAACCATGTCAAGTAGTCTGATGAGACCAAGATAAGCTTATTTGGTTCAGATGGTGTTAAGCGTGTGTGGCGGCAACCAGGTGAGGAGTACAAAGACAAGTGTGTCTTGCCTACAGTCAAGCATGGTGGTGGGAGTGTCATAATCAGGGGTTACATGCGTGCTGCCAGCTCTAGGGAGCTACAGTTCATTGAGGGAACCATGAATGCCAACATGTACTGTGACATGCTGAAACAGAGCATGATCCTCTCCCTTCGGAGACTGAGCCGCAGGGCAGTATTCCAACATGATAATGACCCCAAACACACCTCCAAGACAACCACTGCCTTGCTAAAGAAGCTGAGGGTAAAGGTGATGGACTGGCCAAGCATGTCTCCAGACCTAAACCCTATTGAGCATCTGTGGAGCATCCTCAAAACAGAAGGTGGAGGAGTGCAAGGTCTCTTAACATCCACCAGCTCTGTGATGTCGTCATGGAGAAGTGGAAGACGACTTCAGGGGCATCCTGTGAAGCTCCAGTGAACTCCATGCCCAAGAAGGTTAAAGTGGGAGTCCGGCGATCAATTTTTTTTTTAGGTCATTGAGACACTTTGCTAATCCCAAAATACTACTCACAGTTTGGGTGTAATATTTCCGCCTCTGTCTGTTTTCGTACTGAAGAATAACTTTAAAAATGTGATGCTGGCTGTTTCCATCTTGCTTGTGGGCATGTGAAGCCCACAAGCATTGATTTCCGGGATGCGGTGAATGCTGTTCATTCACAGCTTGTTCACAAGCATGATCATTGTTCCCGCACTGAATCTTGGGAAGCCTGACACTAAGCTCCCAGGAGACAGTGCGGCGCCGGGGAAAGGCAATAAACACGCCTACTCCCATGGGAAGAGAGACAGGAAGTGCCACAATAAAGTACAATATAAAGGTAATTACAGCGATAAAAAAATTTTTCGTGCGGCATTTGAACATCTATGCAATTAACTGAAGGGGGTAAGATTAAGTTAAAAATTTGATTAGAATCCCACTTTAAGGCAGTGCTGGAAAATAATGGTGGCCACACAAAATATTGACACTTTAGGCCCAATGTGGACATTTTCACTTAGAGGCGTAGTCACTTTTGTTGCCAGCAGTTTCGACATTAATGGCTGTGTGTTGAGTTATTTTGAAGGGACAGCAAATTTACACTGTTATACAAGCTGTACACTCACTACTTTACATTGTAGATATAGAGATTTACAAAAATGTGAGGGGTGTACTCACTTTTGTGAGATACTGTAACTCAACTTTAATTCCCCAAGGTGTTCCCTTCACCTCACTCAGGAAATGCAATTACCAAAAGTACATGCCAATCTAGCTACAGATTAGGTAAACACTGTATGTATGGTCTCAGTTAAAATGAAGATCACATTAGCTGTGTCCAATGGATAGTGCTCTTTTCACCTTCTGTTCCTTTGTCCCCAGATGGACATAAAGTAAATCCAGAAAGTATTCACAGCACTTCACTTTTTCCACATTTTGTTATGTTAAAGCCTTATTCCAAAATGGATTAAATTCCCTCAGTGAACTGTAGCTCCCCAGTGCCGGCAGCACTCACGCAGCCCCTGACCATGACACCCCTACCACCATACATATCTTGCTCCATTATGTGGAGCTTGGTCTGCCTCTATGACCAATTCATTGGTTCTTTGTTTACTTTATAGGATACAGCAGCTGGGGTTTCTCTGTGTGGCTCTCTGGTATTGACCACCACCTCTGACAACTCCCTGTAGTGCCAAGGCATCTGTACTGGGATTTGGCTCTCATGCTCGGTGATCCATTCCCCTCCCCCCGGACCCCTAGTACTGTTTACTTTATTTAAGGTTAGTTCCCTTACACACCCCTCTCCCTCCTTGCTCCCCCCTCATTTCTTCCTTGGCTCCCTTGCCCTTCTATATTCTCCTCTCCCCATCAGGTAAAATTATTTATTTCACAACAGCAAACTTGCATTAATATTAGAAGTATTCAACATTGATAAATCGGGGACTTTCGGTCTGGGCCACGACCGGAAGTGACGTCACCCGGCTTCTCCCGACGCGTTGATCTGTGACAACGCGTCAGAAGGAGACGGGTGATATCAGTTCCGGATGTGGTCCGAGAGCGAAAGTCCCTAATTTATATGATATGAGTTTTGGAGGAGAGTGGAGTAGACTAAGTAAGATACAGAGTTAAAGTAGAATCTCTGTCCCAATTATTGGATTATACTTTGCCTGGCCGGATGCTGCAAGGAGAAGAGGAGGTAACTGAAATTGCCATTGAGGATAACAAACAAAAGCGCTACTAGACCTGT
The DNA here is from genome assembly GCF_042186555.1 of Aquarana catesbeiana. Classification (NCBI taxonomy): domain Eukaryota; kingdom Metazoa; phylum Chordata; class Amphibia; order Anura; family Ranidae; genus Aquarana; species Aquarana catesbeiana. Next base: position 417,828,509 of record NC_133326.1, on the reverse strand, counting down.
AGGGGTCTTCGAGGTGAGAGGCTGGGGCACACTATTGGTGTACTGCGGATGGTGGAAGCAATTGCCACTACATGTTAATGAACTGATTTTTTGCACTTGATTACACATCTACTACCAAAGATTTTTTGCACAAGCACTTCAAGTTATATTTTGCAGATATTTTTTTCCCTATTGATAAACTACTATAATATTTATGCACAAGCACTTTTATTTATGTATTGTTATTCACACTATTGCACCTAAAATTGAGGAATTGTTTGGTCACTGCATAATAAAAAAAAATAAATAAATAATATTTTTTTTACCTACTGTCACCAGTGTTCCTGATCACCGCTACGCCTATAGAATGGCGCTGTACAGCACTGATGACAGTATGTAAAATCTTTTTTTTTTTTTTTTTTTTTTTTATATTTTAACAAAAAAATGTGACAAAAAGAATTAGAACTTCTAAAAACCTCTTACTAAATACCTTGGACTGTCTACTTTCCATAAAGGGGTCATTTAGGGGATATTTATCAATTTTTCAGATTTATATATACCATAGTTTGTGGACTAACTTTCTTACAGACTAAATATCAAGAATGACGTGTTATTTTTCAAAATTGTCATTTTTTAGTTTATGCATTTTAAAGTTCCATGCACACTGGCTTAAAAATGTTGCTTCTACAGGAGTTTTGTGTTCTGCCTGTAGAAGCAGCTCAATGTTATCCTATGTGTCCATGCACATTAGGACCATTACAGGCATATTTTGAGCTCAACGTTTAGAGGCAGGAAAAAAAAATCCTTCTGGTTTGCGTTACTGATTTGAGCTTTCTGGCAGAAAAAAACGTAAAACTCTCCTAAACTCGTCTAAACATTGTACAAAAAATGCTCTGAGTTATTTACTCCCAAGATAAGACTTTAACCAGTTGCCGACCGCCGCACGACGATGTACGTCGGCAGAATGGCACGGGCAGGCAAAAGGACTTACAGGTACGTCCTTGCCTGCCCGCGGGTGGGCGGATCGGATCTGATCGGACCCACAACCCCCACCCCCCCACCCCCCCGTGCCTGCGGCAGTCGGATTCAGGTCAGGGGCGATCAAAGGTGAGGGGGAGGCCACTAATTCGTGGCTCCCCCCTCGCGATCGCTCCTGACCAATGACGGGCTTCCTCGGCTTCTGTAATGTAAACAGAAGCGGAGGAAGTGATGTCACTCTCCTCGAGCCGGTCTTTTCGTTCCGGCGCCGAGGAGAGAAGACATCCAAGTAAGTTTGCACCAACACTACACTAACAGTAGAACACGCAGGCACACTGGTCATCCCCCCATCACCCCCCTGTACCCCCTGTCACACTGACACCAAAAGCAGTTTTTTTTTTTTTCTGATTATTGCATTGGTGTCAGTTTGTGACAGTTATAAGTGTTAGGGCAGTTAGGGTTAGCCCCCTTTAGGTCTAAGGTACCCCCCTAACAAAGTTTTAACCCCGTGATCACCCCCCATCCAAACATCTCTATGGCCGCCAGTGTCACCAAGCGATCATTTTTCTGATCGCTGTATTAGTGACACAGGGGACGCTAGTTAGAGAGGTAAGTATATAGGTTCGCCGTCAGTGTTTTATAGCGACAGGGACCCTTATATACTACCTACTAAAGGTTTTAACCCCCTGATTGCCCCCTAGTTAACCCTTTCACCAGTGATCACCATAAAATTGTTACGGGTGACGCTGGTTAGTTTGTTTATTATAGTTTATTATAGTTTTAGGGCACCCGCCGTTTATTACCTTATAAAGGTTTAACCCCCTGATCGCCCGGCGGTGATATAAGTTACGTTTTTAGGGTCAGATAAGGTCTGTGTCGCCCCAGGCAGCGTCAGGTAAGCGCCACTACCGCTAAAACCCATGCACGCAGCATACACCTCCCTTAGTGCTATAGTATCTGAACGGATCGATATCTGATCAGATCTATACTCCCCAGCAGTTTAGGGTCCCCCAAAAAAACGCAGTGTTAGCGGGATCAGCCAAGATACCTGCTAGCACCTGCGTTTTGCCCCTCGGCCCAGCCCACCCAAGTGCAGTATCGATCAATAACTGTCACTTACAAAACATTAAACACACAACTGCAGCATTCGCAGAGTCAGGCCTGATCCCTGCGATCGCTAACAGGTTTTTGGTAGCGTTTTGATACAGTCACTGACAGTCAGGAGCTTTTTTGCCTGTGAGTCTCACTAGTGTACCCCTAAATTTAGAGCCCAAAATGGCAAATCGAAGGTACACTAGTGAAGAGGCCTACACGTTTCTGAGCATGACAGATAGTGAAGAGGAAGTCACTCATCTGTCAGATTCAGGCTCAGAATACGATCCTGTAGAGGACAGCGGTTCCATGACAGATAGCTCTGACGACAGAGTTGTGGTCCCTGCTAAGGTGAGGCGTACCAGACCCCAATCTTCTTATTCTGTCCTTGAAGTGCAAGAACCGCAGGTCCCTTGTATGGAGTAGAGAAGTACTAGCTCCGCTATTCCTTCTGGTGAACTGGCAAGCACCAGCGGCCTAGTACACCCTGGTCGTACATCCAGCACTGCAGTATCACGTGGTGACGTGGCGAGTCCCATAAGTGCAGTTCAAGCTGGTGAGGTGGCAAGCACTAGTAGTGTCCCGCTGCCACCAAGAAGACGAACACAGGCCCGTCGTGCCCATAGTGCCCTTCCTGCTGCATTCGCCAATCCGAACTGGGTACCCACCACTTCTGCAGCACCCGTACTGCCCCCATTCACTGGCCAACCCGGAATTCAGGTGGAAACAGTTGATTTTACGCCACTGGATTTTTATTCACTGTTTTTCACCAAAGATCTCTATAGATCTATTGTGGACCAAAGCAATTTATACGCTGGTCAACACATCGACGCTAATCCCCAGTCCTCCCTTGCCAGAGATTGGAGAACAATTACGGTCAGGCCAGGGCACGATACGAGCAGATTTTGCGGTTCATGCACTTCAACGACAATGAACTGTGTCGTCCTCGTGGAGACCCTGAATACGAACGGCTCTACAAAATTCGGCCCCTCGTAAACCACTTCAACCAGCGTTTTGCAGACTTGTTTACTCCCCATCAAGTTGTCTGCGTTGATGAGTCCCTGATTAAATTTTCTGGCCGCTTTTCATTCAAACAGTATCTTCCCAGCAAGTGTGCCAGATACGGGGTCAATATGTATAAGCTCTGTGACAGGGCCACAGGCTATACATGTAGTTTTATAGTTTACAAGAGCAAAGATAGTCACGTAGAGCCGACAAACTACCCTGACTACATAGGAAGCGCTGGAAAGAAAGTGTGGGACTTGGTGTCACCCTTATTCGGAAAGGGGTACCACTTATATGTGGACAATTATTACACGAGCGTGCCACTTTTTAGTCACCTTTTTGATCATCAAATTGGAGCATGTGGCTCCCCAGCGGCTTGTAGATTCCCGTCTTAGGCTGGGGGAGAGAGCCTGCTTGCAGTGTAATAATTTGCTCGCTATGGAGGGACAATAAGAATGTTTTCGTTCTTACCTCCCTTCATGCAGACACGACGGTCCAAATTACTACGGCGACTGGTGTTGTGGAGAAACCCCTCTGTGTCCACGAATATAACCAAAATATGGGAGGGGTGGACCTCAACGACCAGTTGTTGGCGTCGTACCTAATTGCCCGTAAGGCCAGACACTGGTACAAAAAAGTGTCTGTATACTTATTTCAATTGGCTTTGCTGAACGCTCATGTGCTATACAGAGCTTCAGGACGGACTGGATCCTTCCTTAAATTCCAGGAAGAGATCGTCAGAGCCCTTCTGTATCCAGACGGTGCTCCACCTCACCTTCCCCAACCAAATGTAGTAAGCCAGCTGCATGAGAGGCATTTTCCTTATGTCCTCCAGAGTACCCCTACCCAACGAGCATCCCAAAGAAAATGTTGCGTCTGCAGAAAGCGCGGATTTAGGCGTGACACCCAGTATTATTGTCGCTCCCGTCCTGGCAATCCTGGTCTTTGCATTGGTGAATGTTTTGAGCGCTACCATACACTAGTTGAGTTTTAGCGTAGGGTACAGCATTGCACAGACTAGGACACACTTTCACAGGGTCTCCCAAGATGCCATCGCATTTTGAGAGACCCAAACCCTGAACCGTTACAGTTTTAAAAGTTAGTGTTATAAAAAAAAAAAAAATGTACAAAAAAAAATACACAAAAAAAATATAAAATAAAAAAACCAAAAATAGTTGTCGTTTTATTGTTCTCTCTCTATTTCCTCTCTATTGCTCTTTTTTACTGTATTCTATTCTGCAATGTTTTATTGTTATGTTTTATCATGTTTGCTTTTCAGGTATGTAATTTTTTTATAGTTTACTGTGTTTTAACCATTTTTTTGTTTTCAGGTATGCCATTCAGCTGCAGCGCGGATTTATCTATCTTGACAGCAACAGCATTTGCTCCCACGATACATAAAGCCGTGACTCCAGCGCTGTCGGAGGTGATTTCACCGCCACAGTTACATACTTCAGCATGTATGCCGAAACGTGGGGGCAGCAGTGGGTGGAGGAGCGATTTACTCCTGCCTTTTGTGGGAGAATGCCCCCATGCTTCGGCATATATATACACGTAAAAGCCAGTAAATTAGAATATTTTGAAAAACTTGATTTATTTCAGTAATTGCATTCAAAAGGTGTAACTTGTACATTATATTTATTCATTGCACACAGACTGATGCATTCAAATGTTTATTTCATTTAATTTTGATGATTTGAAGTGGCAACAAATGAAAATCCAAAATTCCGTGTGTCACAAAATTAGAATATTGTGTAAGGGTTAAATTTTGAAGACACCTGGTGCCACAAACTAATCAGCTGATTAACTCAAAACACCTGCAAAGGGCTTTAAATGGTCTCTCAGTCCAGTTCTGAAGCCTACACAAACATGGGGAAGACTTCAGATTTGACAGCTGTCCAAAAGGCGACCATCGACACATTGCACAAGGAGGGAAAGACACAAAAGGTTATTGCTGAAGAGGCTGGCTGTTCTCAGAGCTCTGTGTCCAAACACATTAATAGAGAGGCAAAGGGAAGGAAAAACTGTGGTCAGAAAAAGTGTACAAGCGATAGGGATCACCGCGCCCTAGTCAAGATTGTGAAAAAAAACCCATTCAAAAATGTGGGGGAGATTCACAAGGAGTGGACAGCTGCTGGAGTCAGTGCTTCAAGATCCACCACCAAGAGACGCTTGAAAGACATGGGTTTCAACTGCCGCATACCTCGTGTCAAGCCACTGTTGACCAAGAAACAGCGCGAAAACCGTCTCACCTGGGCTAAGGAAAAAAAGAGCTGGACTGCTGCTGAGTGGTCCAAAGTCATGTTTTCTGACGAAAGCAAATTTTGCATTTCCTTTGGAAATCAAGGTCCCAGAGTCTGGAGGAAGACAGGAGAGGCACAGGATCCACGTTGCCTGAAGTCTAGTGTAAAGTTTCCACCATCAGTGATGGTTTGGGGTGCCATGTCATCTGCTGGTGTCGGTCCACTCTGTTTCCTGAGATCCAGGGTCAACGCAGCCGTCTACCAGCAAGTTTTAGAGCACTTCATGCTTCCTGCTGCTGACCTGCTCTATGGAGATGGAGATTTCAGGTTCCAACAGGACTTGGCGCCTGCACACAGCGCAAAATCTACCCGTGCCTGGTTTACGGACCATGGTATTTCTGTTCTAAATTGGCCAGCCAACTCCCCTGACCTTAGCCCCATAGAAAATCTGTGGGGTATTGTGAAAAGGAAGATGCAGAATGCCAGACCCAACAACGCAGAAGAGTTGAAGGCCACTATCAGAGCAACCTGGGCTCTCATAACACCTGAGCAGTGCCAGAAACTCATCGACTCCATGCCACGCCGCATTAATGCAGTAATTGAGGCAAAAGGAGCTCCAACCAAGTATTGAGTATTGTACATGCTCATATTTTTCATTTTCATACTTTTCAGTTGGCCAACATTTCTAAAAAATCCCTTTTTTGTATTAGCCTTAAGTAATATTCTAATTTTGTGACACACGGAATTTTGGATTTTCATTTGTTGCCACTTCAAATCATCAAAATTAAATGAAATAAAAACATTTAAATGCATCAGTCTGTGTGCAATGAATAAATATAATGTACAAGTTACACCTTTTGAATGCAATTACTGAAATAAATCAAGTTTTTCAAAATATTCTAATTTACTGGCTTTTACCTGTATATATTTTAGGTAGGCACAGGTTGCGTTAAATGTTTTATTTTTTACTATGTTTTTTTTTGTATTTGCTTTGCAGGTATGGTAAGTATTACTGTTATACTGTAATGTTACTTCGTTTTTAGTTAACCATCATTTGCTTAGCAGGTACGCCATTCAGTTGCAGCGCGGATTTATTTATCTTGACAGCAACAGCGTTTGCTCCCACGATACATAAAGCCGTGACTCCAGCGCTGTTGGAGGTGATTTCACCACCACAGTTACATACTTCAGCATATATGCCGAAGCGTGGGGGCAGCAGTGGGTGGAGGAGCGATTTGCTCCTGCCTTTTGCAGGAGGATGCCCCCATGCTTCGGCATATATAAACGCTGCATGTATGCCCATCATTAGAAGTGGGTGGATGAAGGGAGGTATTCTAAATGGTGGGCATACCCACCGATCATTATCTTTTTTTCGTTCAGCCCACAGGCGGAATGAAAAAAAGTTTACAATATATGCCCAACAAGGACCAGCAACGTACTGGTATGTTGCTGGACTTTGAGTGGTTATACCATAATGATGCCTGCAGGTTTAGGTATCATCTTGGTATCATTCTTTTCAGCCAGCGGTCAGCTTTCATGTAAAAGCAATCCTAGCGGCTAATTAGCCTCTAGACTGCTTTTACAAGCAGTGGGAGGGAATCCCCCCCCGTCTTCCATGTTTTTCTCTGGCTCTCCTGACCCAACAGGGAACCTGAGAATGCAGCCGGTGATTCAGCCAGCTGACAATAGAGCTGATCAGAGACCAGAGTGGCTCCAAACATCTCTATGGCCTAAGAAACCGGAAGCTACGAGCATTTCATGACTTAGATTTTGCCGGATGTAAACAGCGCCATTGGGAAATTGGGAAAGCATTTTATCACACCGATCTTGGTGTGGTCAGATGCTTTGAGGGCAGAGGAGAGATCTAGGGTCTAATAGACCCCAAATTTTTCAAAAAAAGAGTACCTGTCACTACCTATTGCTATCATAGGGGATATTTACATTCCCTGAGATAATAAAAATGATTAAAAAAAAATAAAACTTAAAGGAACAGTTTAAAAATAAGATAAAAAAGCAAAAAAATTAGAAAAAAAAAAAAAAAAAAAAAAAGCACCCCTGTCCCCCCCTGCTCTCGCGCAAAGGCGAACGCAAGCGTCGGTCTGGCGTCAAATGTAAACAGCAATTGCACCATGCATGTGAGATATCACTGCGAAGGTCAGATCAAGGGCAGTAATTTTCGCAGTAGACCTCCTCTGTAAATCTAAAGTGGTAACCTATAAAGGCTATTAAAAATGTATTTAGTATGTCGCCACTGCACGTTTGTGCGCAATTTTAAAGCATATCATGTTTGGTATCCATGTACTCGGCCTAAGATCATCTTTTTTATTTCATCAAATATTTAGGCAATATAGTGTGTTTTAGTGCATTAAAATTTAAAAAAGTGTGTTTTTTCCCAAAAAATGTGTTTGAAAAATCGCTGCGCAAATATTGTGAAACAAAAAAAAAATGAAACACCCACCATTTTAATCTGTAGGGCATTTGCTTTAAAAAAAAAAAATATATAATGTTTGGGGGTTTCTTGCAAAAAAAAAAAAAAAATTATAATTTTTTCATGTAAACAAAAAGTGTCAGAAAGGGCTTTGTCTTCAAGTGGTTAGAAGAGTGGGTGATGTGTGACATAAGCTTCTAAATGTTGTGCATAAAATGCCAGGACAGTTCAAACCCCCCCCCCCCCCCCCCCCCAAATGACCCCATTTTGGAAAGTAGACACCCCAAGCTATTTGCTGAGAGGCATGTCGAGTTCATGGAAAATTTTATATTGTGACACAAGTTGCGGGAAAAAGAAATTTTTTCTTTTTTTTTTGCAGTTGTCACTAAATGATATATTGCTCAAACATGCCATGGGAATATGTGAAATTACACCCCAAAATACATTCTGTTGCTTCTCCTGAGTATGGGGATACCACATGTTTAGGACTTTTTGGGAGCTTAGCCGCGTACGGGACCCCGAAAACCAAGCACCGCCTTCAGGCTTTCTAAGGGCGTAAATTTTTGATTTCACTCTTCACTCCCTATCACAGTTTTGGAGGCCATGGAATGCCCTGGATGGCATAAACCCCCCCCAAATGACCCCATTTTGGAAAATAGACACCCCAAGCTATTTGCTGAGAGGTATAGTGAGTATTTTGCAGACCACACTTTTTGTCACAAACTTTTGAAAATTGAAAAAAGAAAAAAAAAAAAAAAGAAAAAAAAATACATTTTTCTTGTCTTTCTTCATTTTCAAAAACAAATGAGACCTGCAAAATACTCACCATGCCTCTCAGTAAATAGCTTGGGGTGTCTACTTTCCAAAATGGGGTCATTTGGGGGGGATTTGTGCCATCTGGGCATTTTATGGCCTTCAAAACTGTGATAGGTAGTGAGGAGTGAAATCAAAAATTTACGCCCTTAGAAATCCTGAAGGCAATGCTTGGTTTTCGGGGCCCCGTACGCGGCTAGGCTCCCAAAAAGTCCCACACATGTGGTATCCCCATACTCAAGAGAAGCAGCTAAATGTATTTTGGGGTGCAATTCCACATATGCCCATGGCCTGTGTGAGCAATTTATCATTTAGTGACAACTTTTTGTAAATTTTTTTTTTTTTTGTCATTATTCAATCACTTGGGATAAAAAAAAATGAATATTCAATGGGCTCAACATGCCTCTCAGCAATTTCCTTGGGGTGTCTACTTTCCAAAATGGGGTCATTTGGGGGGGGGGGTTGTACTGCCCTGCCATTTTAGCACCTCAAGAAATGACATAGGTAATCAAACTAAAAGCTGTGTAAATTCCAGAAAACGTACCCTAGTTTGTAGACGCTATAACTTTTGCGCAAACCAATATACGCTTATTGACATTTTTTTTTACCAAAGACATGTGGCTGAATACATTTTGGCCTAAATGTATGACTAAAATTGAGTTTATTGGATTTTTTTTTATAACAAAAAGTAGAAAATATTTTTTTTTTTCTAAATTTTCGGTCTTTTTCAGTTTATAGCGCAAAAAATAAAAACGGCAGAGGTGATCAAATACCATAAAAAGAAAGCTCTATTTGTGGGAAGAAAAGGACGCAAATTTCGTTTGGGTACAGCATTGCATGACCGCGCAATTGGCAGTTAAAGCGACGCAGTGCCAAATTGTAAAAAGTGCTCTGGTCAGGAAGGGGGTAAATCCTTCGGGGGCTGAAGTGGTTAAGCGTGCATGGAGCCGTAATTTTTTTTTGACAAAAACGCTTGAAAAACATATCACAAACAGGAAAATGCATAAACACACACAGACAAGTGTGAACCTAAGATCGAAAGCTGAACTTTAGGCAGATATAAAAATACAAAGAAAGAAAAAAAAATATGTTTGTGTTTCTCTGTATTCATTAATTATTTGTAGAGCAAGCCTTTTCCAGTACTTTTTGTTTAAAATCAGTCTTTTTGCTAGAAAGTTCCTTAGAGTACCCCAAACATATTTTTTAGCAGGGAATAAAATGGCGTTTGCTGTAATTCTTTTACATCACACGGTATTTGCGCAATATATACCACATTTTTTTGTTATAATATGAAAGATGATTGTTAGGCTGCGTAAATAGATACAGTGAGGATAAAAGGATATTTTATCCCCTGCTGATTTTGTTCGTTTGCCCACTGACACAGAAATAATCAGTCTATAATTTTAATGCTAGGTTTATTTTAACAGTGAGAGACAGAATAAAAATATCCAGAAAAACGCATTTCAAAAAAGTAATAGATTGATTTGCATTTTAATGTGTGAAATAAATATTTGATCCCCTATCAATCAGCAAGATTTCTGACTGCCTGGTGTCTTCTATACAGGTAACGAGCTGAAATTAGGAGCACTCTCTTAAAGTAAGTGCTCCTAATCTCAGCTTGTTACCTGTATAAAAGACACCTGTCCACAGAAGCAATCAGATTCCAATCTCTCCACTATGGCCAAGACCAAAGAGCTGTCCAAGGATGTCAGGGACAAGATTGTAGACTTACACAAGGATGGAATGGGCTACAAGACCATTGCCAAGCAGCTTGGTGAGAGGGTGACAATTGGTGCGATTATTCGCAAATGGAAGAAACACAAAATAGCTATTTATCTCCCTCGGTCTGGGGCTCCATGCAAACGCTCTAACCAAATAGTACAGAGGGGAAAGAACCCTCCAAAAAAGGAGTCACGGGCGGACCAAGCTGCTTTATATAGGATATCATTTTATTGTACAAAAATGCAAAGAGACGCGAACACCAGGATTATATTAAAATTAAGACAGCGCTGTCCATTAAGAGCAGCTGCGTCACTCTGACAGCACACATATACGCACCAATTATCCAAATTGATTATAAATTAAAGTGCAGGTCCTATTTATTGGATCAAGTTACATGCCCTGGTGACAAACACCATACGGAATTATATCCATCCTGTCACTGAAATGGTTAAAGAAACCCCCTTGGTGGGGGAAAATTTGATAAGGAGTGATTTGTTGACACTTGGAGGTATTCCCCAAGATTATATAATTATTTTGAATATAGACTAGTAGAAAGCTGGTGTTAAGTCAGGTGTCAAGGGTGGCATATATCCACAATGAAAAACAGTCCAGAGACACAGCTAAACAGTTGTCCAGATATTACTAAATTAATGTATTCACAGGGGATCCCACTATTGCATAGCAGTACATAGGTAGTCACTACAACGAGTAGACTATTGCAGTCTGGAGAAAATAAAGGTCAAGAGAAGTTTTGTTAGGACCTATGGTCCGCTCACCGGACCATTTTGAGGCAGCGATATCACACTTCAGGCATACACGGCAACTCCACGGGGTTGGTTTGGATAACCAAAGATTGTATGACATCGTCCGGCATATGCTAACGGCGTGCGGGGTCCGTGGAGCTGTGGTGAACAGCCGCCGTCAGGCAATCACTCTAGATTCATCCAGGCCACCGTCCAATTCCCTCAGCCGCAGTAGTTCCTGCTAGCTTCAGCTGGTCAACTGTGCATGCGTGAGCGCTGCGTATTATGACTTCCGTGATGCAGGAAACTTCTTTGTCGTGATGGTAACTCCAGCATGTTTCACCAGATTACACTTTTTTTTTTCAAAGATAGAAGGGACATAGATTGTAGATCTATTTATACTGTGTTTTTAATCTAAAGATCCACATCTTTTCATTCTGAAATAAGATAGTGTTGAAGTCTCCTCTGTGTATTGGTAGATTAAGGGTATGTCCCCTTTATCTTAATACCAGCGATACAACCTGAATGGTAATCTGCAAATGCAGTGCAAGTGGGGACTTGTCTTCTCTTTTTTGTTTGTTATCCTCCCTAATTGAGTTCTTTATGCAATCTATATATCAAATCCAAGAAAATGCCTCCTTTATACAAACACCACTGGATTAGGGTCTTCCTTGATTTTGTGAAGGATCACGTTCACAAAATCAACTGGACGCAACAAGGTCGAGAATCTATCCAGTCAGCAAAGGTAAGCACTTTCTAAACTAGAGCGGGTGAGTGACTTGATAGTAAAAAGTAGCGACAAAGGAGGCTCCTACCATCTGCTGACGTGTATGAAAGTGAAGTCTTTCAACAGCTGAATGATATGTCTACCCATTTAAAACTATCGAGCAACCCCTTTCCCGCTATAGTAACTAAAATTAATCAACTATCTTTTGGGCCATGAAGCTAATAACCTAACCAAGAAAGAATTGGGATTATTTGAGGGTGGGAGAATACAACAATCCCACCTTCCATATAATCCCTAAACTCCATAAATCTCTTAATAACCCACCAGGTAGACCTATGGTCTCGGCGATAAAAGGCTCCCTGGAGAGGGTCGATAGATATGTGGACGCCGTTATAAAAACCCTGGTGACATCTATGCCGTTGTATGTTTGCAATACTTGCGATGTCTTGGCCAAACTGCATGACTTGGAGATCCCACCTGGGGCCCTACCGAGACAATAGGTCTACCTGGTGGGTTATCAAGAGATTTATAGAGTTTAGGGATTATACAGAAGGTGGGATTGTTGTATTCTATGTGGATACCTCACTACTGGGGCCTCAGGGCGGTCTCCTCTTTCTTGGAAGCAAGCCACCCTGACTTTGGTGCCCAGAATGAATTTATTTTGGAACTATTGGAATTGGCAATGACCAATAACTATTTTCAGTTCCTGGATGGGTTCTATCAAGAAATAAGGGGCATGGCGATGGGAGCACCATGGGCTCCCTCATACGCCTGCCTCCTTTTGGGCCTATGGGAACAGGAGATAGTTTATCAGATGCCAATGTACCTCCGGAGGGTTTTGACCTGGATGAGGTACATTGATATCTTTATGGTGTGGCTAGGCAACCATGAACAATTGAATGAGTTTTTATTAACTCTAAATCAGAATGAGAGAAACATTAAGTTGACTCATGTGACAGATGAAAAGACAATTTCCTTTCTTGACTTACAAATTACATTGTCTGACAATCGCATAGTGACCAGTACTTACAGGAAGCCGACAGCAGCTAATACGCTTCTGCAGTCTTCTAGCCATCACCCATACCACCTAATTAGGGGCAATCCAGCAGGTCAGTTTCTGCGACTTCACAGAAACTGCTCAAAAGACGATGACTTCCGAAGGGAGGCAGATGAAAGGTTTAATAGATTCAAAGATAGAGGCTACCCTCAAAGTTTTAAAACAAGCAGGTAAAAAGGCTTGGATGAAAGATAGAAGGGATCTCCTGGTGGCCAAAAACATCTAAACAGGTCCCCTTAAGCATAATTACAGCTTATGGGGCACAATGGAAGCAGGTAACAAACGTACTTCAAAAACACTGGGGGATCCTTACAAACTCTCAGGTGTTAAAAGACATTTGTGGACCTTGTCCACAAAATAGTTGCCAGGAGAGCAAGGAATCTTAAAGACACTAGTGCATTCAGAATACATTAGGGGAAAGAGCAAAACAAACTGGCTAAATGATTTGCCCCCCCTCAAGGGAATGTATGCATGTGGGCACTGTCAGATGTGCAGATTTGTGGAAAAAACTACTACGTTAACCGTTGCGACTCAGTTTCTCGTTTTTAAATCAAGAATTTTATCAACCGTGCGACTTCCAGAGTGATATACATGCTGGAATGTCCACGTAAAAAATACTATATTGGTAAAACCAAGAGATGGCTCCGATTTCGCATCGGTGAACATTTAAGAAGCACAAAGAACTCAATTAGGGAGAACAAAAAAGAGAAGACACGTCCATACTTGCGCTGCATTTAGCAGATTACCGTGCAGGTAGTAACACTGGTATTAAGATAAAGGGGATTCATACCTTTAACCTACCAACACGCAGAGGAGACTTCGACACCATCTTCAGAATGAAAAGATGTGGATCTTTAGATTAAAAACACTTGTGCCCCTGGGCTTGAACACGGAATTATAGTCTTCAGCCCTTTCTTGAATGTTAATAGTTAAAAATAAAATTAAAGTGGTATGGGCTTAAACATTGATTAGGTGACCACTTTATATACTATTTACCACGATTACTGTCTAAAGATACTCATTTAAACTTGATTAATGTGTATATATGTTTACATGTGATTATTTCTTTGAGTGTCGCATGATTACCAACAGTCGCATCTATTTCACTCTACTAAACTCATTTCAATTTACTTGCTAAAACCATTTCCATCTTGCTCTCTCTTATTAATCAGCACATTCTCTAGTTAAATCTGATATTTCCCCTAAGCCCCTATTTATAATCACGGATCCTAGTGCTGTAATTGTAAATAATTATTTGTCAGTGACAACTACACGTCCGCCTGAGTGCCTCTGACTAGCAGCAGAGAGAAATGAATGTGGTGTTTAACATGGAAGTTTGACATCTAGTGGTGGATCTGGATATAGCAATCTCCTAATGAAGATGGGATGTACCAAACAGTATAAATACATCTACAATCTATGCCCCTTCTAGCTTTAAAAAAAAACAGGGTAATCTGGAGAAACATGTCGGAGTTTACATCACGACAGAGAAGTTTCCTGCGTCACGGGTGACGTACTAAGCCACGCTCACGCTTGCGCAGTTGACCAGCTGAAGCTAGCAGGAACTACTTTGGCTAAGGGAATTGGACGGTAGCCTGGATGAGTCTAAAGAGTGATAGCCTGACAGTGGCTGTTCACCACAGCTCCACGGACCCTGCATGGCGATAGGACATACCGGACGATACCCATTCAATATTTGGTTATCCAAACCAACCCCCTGGAGTTGCCGGTGTATGCTCGAAGTGGGATATCACTGCCACAAAATGGTCGGGTGAGTGGACCATAGGTCCTAACAAAACTTCCTTTGACCTTTATTTTCCCCAGACTGCAATAGTCTACTCGGTACTGTAGTGACTATGTACTGCAAGGCAATAGTGGAATCCCCTGTGAATACATTAATTTAGTAATATCTGGACAACTGTTTAGCTGTGTGTCTGGACTGTTTTTTCATTGTGGATATATGCCACGCTTGACTCCTGACTTAACACCAGCTTTCTACTAGTCTATATTCAAAATAATATCATCTCAGGTAATACCACCAAGTGTCATCAAATCACTCCTTATCCAATTTTCCCCCACCAAGGGGGGGGTTCTTTAACCATTTCAGTGAGAGGATGGATATAATTCCGTATGGCGTTTATCACCAGGACTTGTAACTTAATCCAATAAATAGGATCTGCACTTTAATTCATAATGAATTTGGATAATTGGTGTGTGTATGTGTGCTGTCAGAGTGACGCAGCTGCTCTTAATGGACAACGTTGTCTTAATTTTAATATAATCCTGGTGTGGGTGACGGGTACCCAGTGTTAGTGTCTTTTTGCATTTTTGTACAATAAAATGATATCCTTTATAAAGCAGCTTGGTCCATCCGTGACTGCATTTTCAGAGGGTTCTTTCCCCTCTGTACTATTTGGTTATAGTTCTCTACCCCAGGCACGGGGACCGCACCACCTATAGGTGAGTCTGCAATAATGACACTACACAGGTATGCAATTCACTACTAAGTGTAGTGGTATTTAATAGAGAGTTGATGGTCTCTATTTTTGTCCATACAAGATCTCACCTCATGGAGTTTCAATGATCATGAGAATGGTGAGGAATCAGCCCAGAACTACATGGGAGAATCTTGTCAATGATCTCAAGGCAGCTAGGACCATAGTCACCAAGAAAATAATTGGTAACGCACTACGCTGTGAAGGACTTTAATGCTGAGGCATCTGCAAGGTCCCCCTGCTCAAGAAAGCACATGTACAGGCCCGCCTGAAGTTTGGTAATGAACATTTGAATGATTCAGAGGAGAACTGGGTGAAAGTGTTGTGGTCAGATGAAACCAAAATTGAGCTCTTTGGCATCAACTCGTCGTGTTTGGAGGAGGAATGCTGCCTAAGACCCCAAGAAAACCATCCCCACCATCAAACATAGAGGTGGAAATATTATGCTTTGGGGGTGTTTTTCTGCTAAGGGGACAGGACAACTTCACAGCTTTAAAGGGACGATGGACAGGGCCCATGTACCATCAAATCTTAGGTGAGAACCTCCTTCTCTCAACCAGGGTATTGAAAATGGGTCATGGATGGGTATTCTAGCATGACAATGACCCAAAAACACACGGCCAAGGCAACAAAGGAGTGGCTCAAGAAGAAGCACATTAATGTTCTCAAGTGGCCTAGCCAGTCTCAAGACCTTAATCCCAGAGAAAATATGTGGGAGCTGAAGGTTCCAGTTGCCAAACGTCAGCCTCGAAACAAATTACTTGGAGAGGATTTGCAAAGAGGAGTGGAGCAAAATCCCTCGTGAGATGTGTGCAAACCTGGTGGCCAACTACAAGAAACGTCTGACCTCTGATTGGCAACAAGAGTTTTGCCACCAAGTACTAGGTTATGTTTTTTAACGAAGGGGTCAATTACTTATTTCACTCATTAAAATGCAAATCCATTTATAACTGTTTTGAAATGCGTTTTTCTGGAGGGGGGGGGGGGGGTTGTTGTTATCCTGTCTCTTACTGTTAAAATAAAGCTACCATTAAAATTATAGACTGATCATTTGTCAGTGGGCAAACGTACAAAATCAGCAGGGGAACAAATACTTTTTTCCCCTCACTGTATCCAACATGTCATGTTTTAAAATTGAGCAGGCTCGTGGAACGGCAACAAACTACAGTACTTAAAAATCTTCATAGGTGACGCTTTAAACGCCTATACAGGTTACCTGTTTAGAATTACAGAGGTAGTTTAGTGCTAAAATGATTGCCCTCGCTCTAATGTTCGCGGCGATACCTTACGTGTGGTGTGAACACTGTTCAAGTATTCGTGTGCAAATTATGTATGAGTTTGCTTCTGCATGCGAGCACGGAGGGATGGGGGAATTTGTTCTACATTTCTTTTTTAATCACTTTTATTCCTATTACAAGGGATGTAAACATCCCTTGTAATAGAAAGAAGGATGACAGGTCTATTTTATGGAGAGATCTGTGGTCAAAAAGAGCCCAAATTTCCTCTTTACCTTTAAAAGCAATATAATATAATATAATATAATATAATATAATATAATATAATATAATATAATATAATATAATATAATATAATATAATATAATATAATATAATATATATATATATATATATATATATATAAATGTTTACTTTCACCTTGGACCAGATGTGACTCGACATCATGACATTGCTCCGGTCCTTCAAGGCCAAAGAGGCAACCAAAGACGAGATAGTCTTTTATCGCCTCAGTGACCAGCTGGCCGCACAGTTGGATCGTTTATCGGGCTATCCATCGGAAACAGTAAGCCCAACAGACACCAGCGAGTGGCGTCCTGTCCCACACACCTCTGAAATTGTTGCAGCTGTTAACGAGCTGCTCTGAAAAATTTCAAGAAAAAGCTAGCCACCTGTTAAAAAAATAAATTATATCGGGGGTTTATGGCTGATATTTTGCGATCGGCAAGTGGTTAAACCACAATTCAATGACTTTTTAAGTACAAGCAATGAGAGTACCTGAACGTAACCTGGTACCTGCCTATGCCTAGGTTGTGCTGTATGGAAGAGTTGTGTAAATCTTCTAACTAGACAGTCACAGAAGCAAATCCTTAGACAAGTAATATTGCTAACTTAATTAATCTGTGTATTTAGCCGTTTTTAAAATGAAATACTTTTTGTGATGCCTTTCTTAGATATAGTTGTGATTGGCGATGTTTACCCTTATAGAAATATATATGTTTATCTATCTGACATTAAGTATGTGGTGGAATATGTGCATATTGCTATTAACATTAAGAAAAAGTAATAACAATAGTAAGAAAAAGAAAAAAACGCAGATAATCACTTACCACCCCCTTCTTTCCGACAGGCCCTTCCAAAGTGGATCTGTGCGCACCATTCTTTCTATAAGTTTTTTCCATAGCATTCCTTCTGAAATCACCCTCTGCCATTCTTTACACACAAGTTCTGCAGCACAAAGCGACCGTGCATCTAGGTAGGAGAGAATGTTTTCTGCAATATGTTCTAAGCCCTGCTCTATAAAACAAAACAAAAATATATATGTAACTACACAGAACAATCAGCAATGAGATATGATGCAATACAGAATAAGAGTTGGTTCACATCTGTTGCATTTTAGGCATGTTACTATTGAAAACTGTATAACTTTATTTTACATGCAAGTGCATCAAATATGCAGAAAGCAAAAGATTTTTTTTCCCCAAGCACAAAAACTCACAGGTGTGAGCAGGGCCTAACAGCACTGGATAAAACTCCCCAACACTTAACCAGCTAGAAAACATTTTGTGCTTAGAGGAAATGAGAAATCAAGCTTGGTGTTTAGTAGACATTCAAATGTGTTAACATTGTACCAGTTAATTCCACCAACAGCTTGCCCTCAGTGCCCAGAAGATATTTCACTGCAGGTATTGATTGAATGAAGCAATATGACGGGGCAGGTCCTGTGTAGGGCCATGCTCGATACCAAACAAATACTTACAGTGGTCACTTCAGGGTTTAATGCGGTGCTGCAGCACCCCCATGGAAATATTAAACATTAGCAGCTACACACACTGTAGCTGCTGACTTTTAATATTAGGACACTTAGACCCCTTTCACACTGCCGATGCCCAGGCGTTTTTCACACTGTCGTCAGCGGTAAAGCGGCGCTATTTTTAGCGCCGCTTTACTGTCGCTATTCAGCCACTAGCGGGGCGGTTTTAACCCCCCCACTAGTGGCCAAAAAGGGGTTAAATCCGCTCACAAAACGCCGCTGGAGCGGCGGTTTGCCAGCGGTATCGTAGCGCTGCCCCATTGATTTCAGTGGGAAGCAGCGGTGGAGAAGCTCCTTCACCGCTCCAAAGAAGCTGTTGGCAGGACATTTTCTGACGCCCTGCCAGCACACTGGAGTGAATGGAGCAGCTGTTTTGGGGCGGTTTGCAGGCGCTATTTTTAACTCTATAGTGCCTGCAAAACGTTCCAGTGTTAAAGGGGATTTAAAGCGGAGCTCCGCCGAAATTTTTTTTTTTTTAAAGTCAGCAGCTACAAATACTGCAGCTGCTGACTTTTAAAACATGGACACTTACCTGTCCATGGCGCCCGCGATGTCGGCACCCGAGGCCGAACCGTCTCTTGGTCCTCGGGTGCTGCCGCCTCCATCTTCAGGAAGGGAATCAGGAAGTGAAGCCATGCGGCTTCACTTCCCGGGGTTCCCTACTGCGCATGCGCGAGTCACGCAGTGCAATATGGCTGGTCCCTGCTGTCTCTGGGACCCGTGTGTTTCCCAGCAGACAGCGGGGGGGGGGGGGGGGAACAGGATGTGGCGTAAATAACCACAGATTCTGTGGCTATCTACGCCAGAAGTGGGTACAGATATCTGTAATATACAGGTATCTGCACCCCCCCTCCCCCCTGAAAGGTGCCAACTGTGACACCGGAGGGGGGAGGAATCCGATGGGTGGAACTCCACTTTAACTGTCCTGGAATCCAGCGATGTCGGCACCCCAGCCTGTGTTTACATCAGCTCTCAGGCGCTGCCGACATAGCCTGTATGGGAGACTGGCAGTGAAACCTTGCGGCTTCACAACTAATTCCCTACTGCGCATGCGCGCTGTGCTCTCTGTATGGCCCAGCGGTGGGGGAGGAGGAGGGGGGGGGGGCGAACTTCTGGACATACCTACTTTTGGGTGCAACTCTGCTTTAATTAACCCTAGGCATGCGTCTCTGTAACATGTACTCAAGAGCAAAACCACATCAAGTAGAAAATTTTTGGGTATGTATAAGCTCTAGTACACATTATCAGCATATTTGGTACACAACCTTCATATGGGGAATAATAGAAACTGTTGCACAACATTCAAAACACATTCGCAAACTGCTGTTCTAAAAGGGGCCCTTCAAACCACTGATCTACAGTAAGATTTGCTACAAACGGTGTGCTGCAGTACCACTCTTACCGACTGGCACCCAACACACCTTACAATGTGTTCTAGTGCACTGCTTAAAATGGAGCATGAGGACTTTGTCCTTTAGAGTGGGTTGAGCTGCTTATTTCAAATGAAAAGGGCTGCCCTAACGAAGCGCATGTGTTATTACTGCACTGTATAGGTTGATTGATGGAGATCTTCCTGGACAACAGTTAAGAAATCAAAGATATCTCCCCCCCCCCCCCCTTTTTTAAATATTTATTGAGCATCCAACACAGGTCAACAGACCACGTAAAAGATTAAAAAAAAAAAAAAAAAAAAGGACAGAATATGTTAGCCTCTGAAGCTTAAGGGGGAGTGATTTGGAAGTGGTAAAACTGTGGTTCAACTGAGGGGTATTACTGTCTCCCAACCACTAGTGTAAACAAGCCCTAAAACGCACAGACCACTTTACAAAGTACCACCAAAAGGACTCCCTCTGCTCAATGCAATTCATGCCTTACCATATTCCCCACAATAGAGATCTCCCCTAACTTCTCTTATCCTCCCTCCCAGCCTACTTACTTGTCCAGCACAGATCAACCAACTTTCCAACACATAGAATCAGTAGGGCTTGATGGGGATATAAAATTGTGGAGACCATTATAAGGAGATTGTACCTCTTAAAGCGGGGTTCCATACAAATTTTAAACAATATCTGTATGTATTCTCTTCCTTGCCTAGATGCTGACATGCCGTTTAAAAAAATTTAAATCGCCGTAATTACCTTTTATTTTTCTATTCTTCTTTGCACTTCCTGGTTCTCCTCCCGTGGGAGTAGGCGTGTTTCTAGCCTCTCCCAGACTCCGCACAGTCTCCTGGGAGCTAGTCTCAGGCTTCCCAGGATGCCACTGAGCATGTGCGGGAACGAGCGGTGAATGCTGGGAGCACAGCATTCACCGCATCCAGGAAATAAATGCTTGTGGGCTTCAAATGCCCACAATGAAGATGGAAACCGCCTGCAGTGAATAATATAAGTTATTCTTTCCGACGAAATCTGACACAGGCGGACATACTACACACAATATGTGAGTATGCAATGCTGAGAAGAAAAGTTTGCGAATGAACTCAAAAAAAAAAAAACGATAGATAGGTGGACCCCCGCTTTAAAGAGTGATGGGGGAAAGTCATCTACATTCCAACTTACCAAAGGAAGATAATTTAAATAATACTGAGGAAGGCTCAGGCCAATATTAATCCACAGATAGGTGAAGTGATGTTTAGCTACACAGAGGGGAGACACGTACCCTGTTTTTTTAAGCCGATGGGTTAAGAGGAAGAATTTTGCTTTTATCGAAATCTATATGGAGTCTAGAAAAATAAAACGTGAAAGTGAACGCTAAGCCCAACACATCTGAACCCCCAACCTTATCGTTCTCAATAAAGAACAGTATATAAAACAATGCAATAAATTGAATAAAAAGTTAATAAAAAGGCATTGGCGAAGGCGTTAAAATTAAAAAAAAACATTATGCTGCTATAATGTCCATATAAGCTGTAATAATGTCTATAGTATTCATGTGTAAAAAGGCAACTGTAGAAGGCAGCCCCGTTTAAGGAGAAGAAGCAATCCTCTGGGTACTGGAGAAAGGACACAAAGGCGCCACTCTAAGTGCAATAGTAGGCAAAAGGTTTAATGAAATCTTTAAAAGTGGTACTCACAAAAGTACAATATAAACAGGCATGTAGGCAATATCCTGGGAGATGCATCTGATCCGGGTGCTAAATGGCGGTGGTCTCTGGTGGACAAGCTGCGCCGATGGATGCCGACACTTCCTGCCGTTGGAGCGCACGATGACAACCAGGGGGATGAGATCACTTCCGGAATCGGGAACGAAAAGGTGACGCATTTGCGGAGCTACGCTCCTTCCTCGGGCATAACGTGAACTGTAATTGGTCAGGGCTTATGCAGCCAGTGAGTGGTACGGATTGGTGCAGGAAGCGCTCTATGCGAGAGAGAGAGAGAGAATTTCACACACACCATGTTACCCATACACTTTGGTATCTGATATAATAGTGTCTTTTGTTTAATTGTCCTGTGCCTTAGTATGAGTGACTGCAGCATCATCCAATGTATAGAGCGCTTCCTGCACCAATCAGCGCCACTCACTGGCTGCATAAGCCCTGACCAATCACAGATCACGTTAGGCCTGAGGAAGGAGCATAGCTCCGCAAACGCGTTGCCTATTTGTTCCAAATTCTGGAAGTGATCTCATCCCCCTGGTTGTCACCGTGCGCTCCAACGGCAGGAAGTGTCAGCATCCATTGGCACAGCTTGTCCATCGGAGACCACCGCCATCCAGCACCCGGATCAGATGCATCTCCCAGGATATTCAGCAGAGTCTTGTTATATTGTACTTTTGTGAGCACCACTTTTTAACCTCCCTGGCGGTTTTCCCGAGTGTGGCTCGGGGTTAAAATTCAGTACCATTAGCAGTAACCCCGAGCCACACTTGGGGTCGCATTGCAGGATCCTGGGGCAGCGTTACTTACCTTGTCCCCGGGATCCTGCGATGTCCCCCGCAGTGTCCGAGGGCTCCGTCCTCCTCCGAAGCCTCTCCGTGCCAGGCTCCGTTCCCTGCGAGCGGCGCGACGCACGGGGGCGGAGCCTGGCGGCAAATTCAAAAAAATGTCAAAATCATAACACATACAGTACTGTAATCTTACAGATTACAGTACTGTATGAAATGATTTCACATCCCTTTTGTCCCCAGTGCTCTGGCCCATGCCCTGCATGCAGTTTTACATGATATACACTGTTCTTTCTGCCTGGAAACTGGAGATTGTCCATAGCAACCAAAAAGTGTCCCTTTACGTCAAAAGTGGCTTTAGACCAGCTAGAAAACAGCGATAGTAAATTAGAACACTTGCAGAATTGAGCGATAGTGAATTGTGGGGAAATTTATTTTATTACTATTTTTTTTAATTTTTTTTAATTATTTATTTTTATTTATTATATTATAATTTATGTTTTTGTGTTTCAAACTTTATCATACCCGGGATATCTACTAGACTCTGGTTTGGACAGATTTAAGTGTGTTATTGTTAAGATTTACAGACCTACAATATAAAAACGCCAAATTTCCATGCAAAATAATTGTACCGCTTTCAGCACCTAAAATCCGAAATAATCATACCGCCAGGGAGGTTAAAGATTTCATTAACCACTTCCCACCCGGCCACTGCACATAAACGGCCGGGTGGGAGCTCCCTCCTTCTGACTGGACGTTCCCAAACGTCCTTCAGAAGGAGCGGGATCGCGCAGGCGCACGCGTCACCCGGACACGCCGCATCTCTGAACGGCAGGAGTGCAATGTGATTTACCCTCCTGATCCGCACGATGGCTGTGTGTAATCACAGCCATCGTATAGTAAACATGGGGGAGGGGTGGCATTTGACAGATCGCACCGCCACGTGCCCACGCATCTGGCACATCTGCCGCCCGCCATCTTCCCACGATCAGGCACATCAGCCCGTCAACAGCAGGCACATCTGCCGCCCGCTATCTGGCACATCTGCACGCCAACATGATGAAAAGATCTTACAGCGCAGAGGAGGCTCTCCAAATACTCCAGAGTATGTCGGACGAGAGTAGCGGGGAATTCTCTCCGTCAGACTCGGATAGCGACTATGAGCCAGTGGAAAGCAGTGGCTCCGAGTTGGAAACAGAGGAAGATAGAATCCTAACAAGGAGAATCAGGAGAAATGAGCAGGAGGAGACATTCACCAGCAGCGCAACACTCCAGGGCATCCACCAGCAGCGCAGCACTCCAGGATGATATGCAGGCATCCACCAGCAGCCCAGCACTCCAGGATGATTTGCAGGCATCCACCAGTAGCGCATCACTCCAGGGCATCCACCAGCAGGCATAAACCAGCAGCGCAGCACTCCGGGATAGGCAGGCATCCACCAGCAGTTCTGCAACCTTCCTAGAAGATAGGCCAGATGCTAGCAACGGATCCTATCAACGAGGCAGTGCCCATACTAGCCTCCCAGATGTTCTACTGTATCCAACATGGCTGCCCGATACATCAGTAGAACCTGTAATACCCCTTTTTACAGCCCAGCCAAGCCCTCAGATGCAGATGGAAAATGTAACCCCACTTTATTATTTTCATTTATTTTTTACCAATGATCTCCTAACCTACATTGTGGAGCAATGTAATCTATACGCCAGCCAACATATAGCCAACAATCCAAGTTCCTCATATGCCTGTCCTTTTCTTTGGAAACTCCTCACTGTGGAAGAATTTAAAATTTTCCTTGGCCTAACCCTCAACATGGGGCTGACAAAAAAAAAAAAAATGAACTCTGGTCTACCCAACCTATCCACCACATGCCGGTCTATTCGTCATTGATGCCCAGAAGTCGCAAACCCCCCAAAAAATGTTGTGTGTGCGCACAAGTAGAGGAATTCGCCGTGACACCCGATACTACTGTCCCCAATGTCCCTCCCAGCCAGGCCTCTGTATTGGAATGTGCTATCAGAGCCATCATACTTCACTACACTATTAGTACAGTGAAGATGATTTTTTTTTTCCACTAGCTGCCATTTCTGTGAATGACCCCGACTGTTAACAACTATGCCTCTGCCAAACATGTTTCTGCCTTCAACGTGAATTGACCCGGACTGTTAAATGACCATGCTTTTGCCTGCCTCCTGAACTGATCATTTGCCCTGCCACTGTACAGCACATGGGTCTCACATAGGTGAGAGGCTCAAGAAAAGGTTTTCCGAGTGGAGAAAACATTTTTCTCCGGGTTTTTAGTTTTCTCGGATTAGGGTCTGGAGACTCGGAGGCTTCGTAGAGATTTGGGTGGGAAGAAGCCTCTACCCCTGTCCTCAGGTCTTACCTGACCAAGGCCCAATGTACAAAGTGCTGCCTGCTGCCACCTGAACTGGTCATGCCTCAGCCTGCCACCTGAACTGGCCATGCCTTTGCCTGCCACATGACCTTGCCATGCCTTTGCCTGCCACCTGGACTGGCCATGCCTATGCCTGTTACCTGAACTACCTGCTAAACCTTGGACTGTACTGAACCATGTTCATACTTTTCCATATCTGTCTGCTGCCTGGACAATTCCTGGACATTTCCTTTGGCTGTCTGGACAAATGCTTTGGCTACTCTGGAACGGTATTCCTGCCTGCTAAAACCACAGGTGAGCTTTTTTTTTTTTACCTTTTGCTCAGCAGAATGTATTTTGGGGTGTAATTCTTGGTGTGTACATGCTATGTGTTAGAAGCCTGGAGGTGCTACTTGCATGTTGGGCCTCTGTATGTGGCCAGGTAGTGGAAAAGTCTCACACATGGGGTATCGCCATACTCAGGACGAGTAGCAGAATGTATTTTGGGGTGTCATTTTGGCTATGTACATGCTATGTGTAAGAAAGATCTTCTAAATTGACAACTTTGTGAGAAAAAAAATAGGTTTTCATTTTCTTTCCACATTTTCCAAAAACTTGTGGAAAGAAATGACATGTTCAAAAGACTCAGTATGCCTCATAGAATATACATTGGGTTGTTTTCTTTCCAAAATGGTGTCATTTTGTGGGTAATTCCATTGTCCTGGTGTTCAAGGGCCTTCAAAAATGTGATAGGTACTCAGGAAATGAAATGTGTAATTTATGCCTTTAGAACGCCTGATGGTGCTATATGGATGTTGGGCCTCTGTATGTGGCCAGGCTGTGGAAAAGTCTCACACATGGGGTATCGCGATACTCAGGACGAATAGCAGAATGTATTTTGGGGTGTAATTGCAATTATGCCTGCACCGTGTGTGAGAAATAACTTGTAAATATGACAATTTAGTGAAGAAAAAAAAAAATCTATATTTCTTAATTTTTCAAAGTATTGTGGGGAAAAAATTTCAACTTCAAAAAATTCACTATGCCTCTTACTAAATACCACAGACTGTCTTCTTTCCAAAAAGGGGTCATTTGGGGGGTTATTGTACTGTTCTGACATTTTAGGGCCTCAAGAAATGAGATCAGTGCATTAGGCCATCAGTGCATTAGGACTGATACATTTTCAATAATGCGTAGCATTGGCTTGCAGACTCTATAACTTTCACACAAACCAATGATCATACAATTATCAGAATTTTTTTTACCAAAGACATGTGGTAGAATACATTTTTGCCTAAATTTTCGACAAAATTTAATTTTTTTGGTTTCTTTTAAAAGAGAAAGTAGAAAATTTGGGTTTTTTTTACTAAATATTCGCTCTTTTTCCGCTTATATCACAAAAAATAAAAAATGAAGTGGTGAATAAATACCACCAAAAGAAAGCTCTATTTGTGTTTACAAAATGATAAAAAATTTCATTTGGGTACAGTGTAGCATGACTGAGTAATTGTCATTCAAAGTGAGAGCACTGAAAGCTGAAAATTGGTCTGGGAAGGAAGGGAGGTGAAAGTGCCCAGTATTGAGGTGGTTAAATCTTTTGCCTACTATTGCACTTAGGAGTGGCGCCTTTGTTTCCTTTCTCCATATGGAGTCTAGAGCACATCCGTAAATCCATAGAAATTTCCTGATTGGTGGCAATATCAGACAGGAGGGTCGAGGAAAAGATCACAATATCATCCACAAAGTATAAAAAGATGTATAAAAGTACATACAGACAACGTATAAGTAGGGTAATGAGCATATATATATAATAATGGCAACGTCTGTCACGTGGTATGTGACGGCAGATGCGCCGTGCGTGTGACGTCAGCAATGACGTCACTGCGCCGACGCTCGGCCATGTCATCTGGTGTATCCATATGGGGGAGTTCCCGCGCCTGTTGCGGAGTGTAGACTCGGCTCAGGTGCGCTATTCTCCCCCTTATTGGTTCACTGACGTGGCGTTGGCGGCATAAATTCATCCCCCCAGTGTAGTGAGCTGCTCTTTATGAACAGTCTCCATCTGGGGTCTCTACACACCAGCTGTATCGGCTTGCTGGTTGGTGTTTTGATACAATGCTGGGGTAAGGCACTTTCCTGTTTTTGTTTTGTTCTTTATTTTCTCTCTTCCTCCTTCCACCCTCCTTTTGTCTGATGCAGTCTTCACATTATTATTCTTTTCACGTGGCAACTTCTTATTTCCAAATAATCCCTCCACATCTATATAATCATTCATCACCCCTACACTCAGCCCCCCCCCTTTTTCCTTCATACTCCTATTAGCATTGTACTTTCACCTCTTTCTTCTCTGACACCTACTGGGTTCATTATCTATATACCATTATTACTTTTAATTATATTTTAATTACATTTCTATACTATACATATATTTTGATATTTGTTCCCAGATGGTCCTCTATGGATTATACACTGTGGTTTGTTATATGGATATCTCAGTCCCACCACACACGTCCCCACACTGCCCGACATTGCTTCTATGAAATATGCCGCCTCAGCTCCCGTGGGGGAGCCATGTCCTCGGCCACCCTTATGCTGACTGCCCCGCATTGCATTTGCTGTCTGAATGGGTGAGTGTGGACGTTTTTTTAGTTTTATACATCTAAAATAATATATACGTATTCTATTTAGAGAATGATTTATTCCATCTTTACTTATATACTCCATAGATATGTCTATTGCATCTGCTCCTGACGAGTGGGAAAAACCCACGAAACGCGTCGAGCTACATCTGATGCCACAACTACACCTTATATGGACTGATACTTACCTATTTTACCATTCTTACTCTTTGATTTTATCTATATACTCATTTATGAATACATTCATACTATGTGGACGCATGTACCAGTATTGGGCTTTTTGCCATTATTATATATATGCTCATTACCCTACTCATACGTTGTCTGTATGTACTTTTATACATCTTTTTATACATCATGTTCAGGTCCTATGCAAACCCTGCTATATACAAGATGAATTATGTATTTATGTTACTCAAATAAATTATAATTTGCATATACCTCCACTACCCAGTTGTTTCATTTAAAGTCCCAACTTCCTTGTACTTTGAACCAAATTATCGGGATGGAGGTACCTTCGGGTGCTTCATTTAAAGTCCCAACCCCCCCTTCTTGTTTACCAATATCATCCACAAAAAGCGAGGCTCGGAGAGCATCTTTGCCAATCGCGATACCACTTAATTGTGTAACAGTGTTAAGTAGTCTAGATAGGGGTTCTATAGCTTTAATAAAAAAAAGTAGTGGCGATAAAGGACACCCCTGCCAAGTCCCTTTACCTAAATCAATGGGGTCCGAGATAGATCCAGAGGTGACCAGACGTGCAGAAGGAGAGGAATACATGCAACAAATTAAATCTAGTACTGGACCTAAGAAGTAAAAAACCTCCATGGGGGGGGTCAAGAGTGCGGGGGGGAACCATGGCACTGGGGGGGAGGAGGCAACGGCACGGGGGAGGCCACGGCACTGGAGGGGGGGGATCAGGAGGCCACTGCACTGGAGGGGGGGGATCAGGAGGCCACAGCACTGGAGGGGGGGGGATCAGGAGGCCACAGCACTGGAGGGGGGGGGATCAGGAGGCCACAGCACTGGAGGGGGGGGATCAGGAGGCCACAGCACTGGAGGTGGGGATCAGGAGGCCACAGCACTGGGGGTGGGGATCAGGAGGCCACAGCACTGGGGGTGGGGATCAGGAGGCCACAGCACTGGGGGTGGGGATCAGGAGGCCACAGCACTGGGGGTGGGGATCAGGAGGCCACAGCACTGGGGGGGGATCAGGAGGCCACAGCACTGGGGGGGGGGGGATCAGGAGGCCATAGCACTGGGGGGGGGGGATCAGGAGGCCATAGCACTGGGGTGGGGGATCAGGAGGCCACGATGCTGGGGGAGGGTTGGGAGTCCATGGCGCTGGAGGAGGGGAGCCCTAGACTTGACACAATATACCTATTCATTAATCAAGAGTGGTATTCAGCTTCTGCAATGTTTCCAAAATTTCCAAATATCATATATGTTTTATGATTATTATTGTATATTAATCTTGCTTCACGATAGTGTTATATAATAAATAGGTCCATCAGTCTGAGGAAAAAAAAAAAAAAAAAGTCAGCAGCTACAAATACTGTAGCTGTTTACTTTTAATAAAAGGACTCTTACCTGTCTAGGGATCCAGCGCTGACCTCACCAGGACCGGTTTGACGTTGGTCTTCGGGTCCCCGGCATATTTACTGTGGGAAGATGGCAGTGACTCCTTGTGGGTTAACAGCTGGCTTCTCCCACAGTACATGCTCCCTTAAAAAAATAAACTTCAGGGTGCAGGGGGGTTGGTAATAAGGAGGTGGTGGGTGCTGTAATCTCATCTCCTACAGATGAGTTATAAAAGTTACAGTGCACCCTAAATTGAAATTGCTTAATTGGTGGATACATTCGTATCACTGATGGGTGACGGACAACCTTTCCTGAACCTTTGATGGAAACTTTACTTTTATGATGCTTGTTTGACACTATTTGTGTTTAAGGTTTGTTTTTATGATGGTGTATTTGGGGCTGCACATATACCGTATATACTGGAGTATAAGTCGATCCGAGTATAAGTCGAGGCCCTAATTTACCACAACGTGCGTGCAGGCGTCCGGCGTCCGTGCGCGCAGGCGTCCGGCGTCAGTTCACTGTTCAAAAGCCGCGCCTCCTCCTTGTCCATGATAGGCAGAAAACTCTATTTCCCAGTGGTCAGCCTATCACGGACATTCTTTCATCCTCATACCACAGACGAGGATGAGAGAATGACTGCCTATCACAGACGAGGAGGCGCAGCTTTTGAACAGTGAGAGCCTGCCGAGTGCTATGTAGCACACACTGGCCGCCGTCTGCCTGCATGATACGCTGATCATGTAGGCAGACAGCGGTGACTGGAGTATAAGTCGGGGGGGGGGGGGCACTTTCAGCCCCAAAAAAGGGACTGAAAATTTCGACTTATACTCGAGTATATACGGTAATTTTAAATAGTTATCTGCACTATCACTTTATCATTTTACTTTTAGGTGCTGCGTTCACCCTATTAACTGAGGAATAATCACTTGCCTACTGGGCACTTTCACCCCCTTCCTGCCCAGGCCAATATTCAGATTTCAGTACTGTCGCACTTTGAATGACAATTGTGCGGTCATTCAACATTGCTCCCAATTTTTTTTTACTTTTTCGAGACAGATATAGCTTTTGGTGGTATTTAACCACTTCAGCCCCAGACCATCTTCCTGACCAGACCATATTTGCAATACAGCACTGCTTCGCTTCAAATGCCAATTGAGTGGTCGTGCAATGTTGTACCCAAAATGTATCTCTTTTTCCCCCATAGAGCTTTCTTTTGGTGGTATTTGATCACCTCTGCGTTTTTTATTTTTTGCGCTATAAACAAGAAAAGAGGGACAATTTAAAAAAAAAAAAAAAAAAAAAACACACAATATTTTGTGATTTGCTATAATAAATATCTCCACCAAAAAAATGTAAAAAAAAAAAAAAAAAATAATAATTCATCAGTTTAGGCTGATATGTAATACTTCCATATATTTTTAGTAAAAAAAAAAAAAAAAAAAAAAAAAAAAAAATCGCAATAAACGTATATTGATAGGTTTGCGCAAAAGTTATAGTGTCTACAAAACAGGGGATAGATTTAAGGCATTTTTATTATTTTTTTTTTTTATTTTTTTTTTTTTTTTACTAGTAATGGCGGTGATCTGTGATTTTTTTTTTTTATTTATCACAGGGATCTTCAAACTACAGCCCTCCAGCTGTTGCAGAACTACACATCCCATGAGGCATTGTAAAACTCTGACATTCTCAGACAGGACTAGGCATGATGGGAATTGTAGTTCCCGAACAACTGGAGGGCCATAGTTTGAAGACCCATGATTTATCAGGACTGCAACATTGCGACAGACACATCGGACACTTTTTTGGGAACAGTGACATTCATATAGCAATCAGAGCTAAAAATAGCCACTGATTACTGTATAAAAGTCACTGGCAGGGAAGGGGTTAACACTAGGGGGGGCGATCAAGGGGTTAACTGTGCTCTCTGACTGTGTGTTCTAACTGTAGGGGGAGGGGACTGACTATAGGAGATGACAGATCATGGTTCCTTTTGGGAGGATCTGCATCTCCTCTCAGAACAGAAATTTGTGTGTACACACATCCCTGTTCTGCCTCTCGTGGCCATGATCGCGCGTGGCTGGCAGT
The DNA here is from genome assembly GCF_042186555.1 of Aquarana catesbeiana. Taxonomy (NCBI): domain Eukaryota; kingdom Metazoa; phylum Chordata; class Amphibia; order Anura; family Ranidae; genus Aquarana; species Aquarana catesbeiana. Next base: position 417,797,614 of record NC_133326.1, on the reverse strand, counting down.
CATCGCGACCGCCGGTCATGAGCATCGGCACCCCATCGAGTGCAGCGGGTGCCTGCTATTCCGCTTAAAAGGAGCAGACGTAAAGCTACGAAGGCTAGTGGGATTGTGCCGACCTGCCGCAATATAATGGGCGCGGCTGGTCGGCAAGTGGGTAAAGTCAAACAGCCTCAACCACCAAACTTTCCATTTTATAGTAACAGAAAAGGGGTACCAACATCATATCAAAGTTTTCTGGCACTGCCATTAAACTAATCCTGTGCTCTAACCCAGCTTGGGCTGAGGACAGTTCATCCCTGGTGATAAAGGGTGAAGCAGCAGTGCTGACTTTAGGCACAGCGGCTAAGATTGCCCAGAAGCCTCTGGTCTCTCAGGGGGATACAACACTATGGTTACAACTAGGCTCCTACGGAGCTACTGACATAGGTGTTCCCTTCCCTGTAGTGTTACCTGCTCCTCTTTTTTTAAGACAATGCAAGCCACAAAAAGGGAGTACCTGGGTTTAGTATTTACATACCTCAGAAGGGCTAACCAAGTCCCTATGCAACAATACTGCTAAGCACCTTAGCCTGCCAAGCAACTTATTCTTCTCCTCAGTCTTCACATAAAAGCCGGTTTTAAATGGATCCAATCTGTCAATCCCCTGATTAATTTAAGAATCATTTTTTGGCCCGAAGACCTGGAGCTCAGAGAGCTCAAAAACATGCACCCATCCACCTTGCAGACACTGGTAAAAAAAAAAAAAAACTGAAGTACTTCCTGTATGGGAGGGGTTATATAGGGGATCGCTTCCTGTATAAGAATTTGTCTACCAGTGTCCATTCACCTAGAGATGGCACATAACCCAGTAGGTAATGAATGTTAGCCTAACTCTGTGTCCGTGATGTATGATCAAGAAAAAAGGTTTGTGGTTTTTCAAAATTTTCGGTCTTTATTAATGTAGCAAAAAATAAACCCAGTGGTGTTTAAATTCCCCAAAAGAAAGCTATTTGAGTGAAAAAGAAAAATTATAAAAATTTCAATTGGGTACAGTGTTGCATGATTGCGCAATGCTCATTCAAAGTGTGACAGCGCTGAAAGCTGAACATCGGTCTGGGCAGGAAATGGGTAAAAGTGCCCAGTAGGCAAACTGGTTATTCACCAGTGTGTTATGTTTTGCGAAACTAAAAAAGAGCTAAAAAAAAAAAAAAAGTTTTAGCTTCTGTTATAACATTTTCTAAATAAGCAATTCTCCTCCTTCACTTACTATGCAAGCTAAATTTCCATGTTAGGAAATAAGGTGAAGCCGTATAAACTCCCATTGTAGAGAATAACAAAAAAGGAGTGTGTCAAATAATGGTGCAAAAAAAAACAAAAAAACAAACTATTTTTGCTTTTATAATTGAATCTAGCACAAATTCACCTAATTGACAAAGCTAAGAGAATTTTCTCTTTGTAACTTCTGCTTAGCAAATGAGGAGATTCTATGTGAGCAAAAAGCATACTTTTTTTGTTTCCTTGCACCCGATTAGGTACACTTTGTAAAGTTGCTAGTCAAGACTAATTGGAAGATCAAAATATGTCTGGTTCTGGCTGGGAGGGAAAAAAAAAAAAAAAAGTGGCCAGCTTGTTCCTAACAAACTAAAGACTAAAGTTCACTCAAACCTGGAGTTCTGCTTTAAAAGAAAGCTCAACCACGCTTATGAATTCATGGAGCTTTGCCTTCAACCATGGACTCCCATTCTCCTCCTGTTGCCTGCACTACTGATAAAAAGGAGCTGGAGGATCGCATGACCAGATCAAAGTGGATTAAAATAAAGCAATTACACTGCTGTATTTTATTTAGCATGCAGCATAAGAGAATGGGGAGGCAGCATTGAAAAAAACTTAAAACTTTGGCCTTGGTAATTGGCCTCATCTACTACTTAATGAATACTTTGATTCTGCTTGTTCACTTTGCAAACAAAATTTACTTTAAAAGGGAATATGCTCTACATTTTAGTAAATCAGGTGAACTATTGATTGTATGAAAAGATGATTAGGTATTGCAGTTATGTTTTTTTTTTTTCATAAGTCTGTGGTCACAAGTACACCTACCTGGTAGTGCTGTAATGAAATCCCGCTGCAGCATGGGCTTCAAATAGGAGTTAATATGACCATGCTGGTAGTGACACATTCGAGATATAAGGTGCTCAACAAACTCAACTTGATCTGATTCAGACCACTGATCAAAAAATTTTATACACAAGTCTTTTTCTTTCTCATAATTGCCATCAGAAGTGCGTTTTCTGGGTACAATCACTGATGAAGTTCCATTACTTATCTGTAAAAAAATAAATAAATAAATCATGTGATGCCCATAACATATTTACTGTATATGCACTAAAAGCTTACACGTGAACAGCCTATGGTTTGTAGCAAGAGATATACAAATAAGCCGCCCCTGAATCCCTCTTACTCCACTGCGCCAAAGAAAAGTGCAAAGCTATATAAAAGATGTGTAAATGAATACAAAATGTGTGTACATACATAGTGTACAGTGAAAAATGCTGCCACTTAAATAAAAACGTAAATTGATCAGAATCCCAAAACTATACCTCTCATGTGTACAGATATAGTGGCGATAATATAAATTGTGTAAAATAATGAGTCAGAGCAGCATGATGCCTATTGACCCTCTAATTATACATAAAAATAATAGTAACATGAAAAAAAATTATTTTTATCATGAAAAACACGTGAACAGCCTATACCTTCATAACAGTTCAGAGTGCGAGTATCTATGCGAGTGTCAAAAAAGCACCAATTAGTTTTAAACTGGCTTAGAGACATTACTATTAATAGTAAACATAAATGGAGAGTAAATGACTGGGAAAAACAAAAAGGTAAATTATTAGTATCTTTTTCAGCTCTGTGTATACAAAGGAAAATGGGGGAGCTCAAATCCATAACGGGGAAAGCATTGACTAAAACCCAAAGACCCAGAAACATTTAGACAAAATAAAAAGGTGCATAAAGCACATGGACCAGACAGCTTAGGCCGGCCATACACGGATCAAACCATTAACAGGCAGGCTAAAAATACCAAGCTGATCGATCGATAAACTTGGGTACAACCAGCCTACTGGATTCTCTTGCTAATATCTCTAGCGACTGCTATAGCAGCTAACAATCTAGCTCTTCTCCCAACGGAGATCTGCTTACACCTCTCCCCCTTGGATTTTTACTAAAGCCATTTTCACACCAAGGCACTGGCTGCGTTGACGGTAAAGCGCTGCTAGTTTTAGCGGTGCTTTACTGTCGTTTTAGCGGCACTTTTCGGCCGCTAGCGAGGCGCTTTTAACCCCCGATAGCGGTTGAAAAAGGGTTAAAAGTGCCGCTTTGCAGACGCTTCAGCAGCACTGCCCATGGATTTCAATCGCAGGGACGGTTTAAGAGCGGTGCATTAACTTTTTTTTCCTGTCCTGCAAGCACGCCATCCCAGTGTGAAAGGAAGAGGCAGTTTACAGCCACTTTTCAGGTGCTATTTTTAACGCAAAAACGCCTGTAAAACGCTTCAGTGTGAAAGTAGCCTAAAACAGTTGACAGTTTCTCACACAAAGTCAATGTGCAAGCTAGACTACAGAGTTAGAAAATGCTGTTGATAAATATATTGAAAATTGGATAAAACACCGTATTTCGAGAGTAGTGGTTAAGGATTCATGCTCTGAATGGTCTAAGTTTTTTAATGGCGTGCCTCAAGGTTCAGTGTTGGGAACCCCCTGAAAATCAGGGGGAAATAGTGTGTGCGTGTTATACGCCCATCCCTGCTGTCTCTGAGGGAAGGGGAGCAAATGCCGCTGAATTACATAGAGCCACGTTCTCCTGTGTACCCGGTGCATCGTTACGCAAAGCCACGCCTCCTGGTTCCACACTGGGCCACTGTTCTGTCTATCATATGAGCAGGGCCAGGAGGCATGGCTGTGAGCGACGGAGCCCAGGGTACACAGGAGATCGCGGCTCGGTGTAATTCAGTGGCGCTCGCTCCTCCTCCCTCGGAGACAGCAGGGATAATCCAACACTGGCAAGGATGCAATGATGGAAAAGGTGAGGCTACAGATGGGGACTGAACAGGCTGCATTGTTGGACAATTTAGTGGCTGCAGATGGGCACTGGTGAGGCAGCATTGATGAGCTGTGACCCTAATTTTGCTTCAAAGTTCTTTATTTAAAATGTAAGGTTTTTTTCCTGAAACTTCCCTCTTAAAATGAAGGTGTGTGTTATACACCCATAAATACAGTATATGATATAGAAGGATTGTGAGGTGTAGTAGTCTTATGAATATATTATAACCTTTTTGGGGATGAGAAAAACTTATGCCTTTAACCACTTCAGCCCCGGACCATTTGGCTGGCTAAAGACCAGAGCGTTTTTTGCGACTCAGCACTGCGTCGCTTTAACTGACAATTGCGCGGGTGTGCGACGTGGCTCCCGAACAAAATTGGCGCCCTTTTTTCCCCCCCAGAGCTTTCTTTTGGTGGTGGTTGTTCATCTCTGTGGTTTTTATTTTTTGCGCTATAAACAAAAAAAAGCAACAATTTTGAAAAAAAAAAAAAACGCAATATTTTTTACTTTTTCCTATAATAAATATCCCCCCAAAAAATATTTAAAAATACGCATTTTTTTCCCTCAGTTTAGGCCGATACGTATTCTTCTACATATTTTTAGTTAAAGAAAAAAAAAAAATATCGCAATAAGCGTTTGGTTTGCGCAAAAGTTATAGCATCTACAACATAGGGGATAGTTTTATGGCATTTTTATAATTTTTTTTTTTAACTAGTAATGGCGGCGATATGCGTTTATCGTGACTGAAACATTATGGCGGACAGATCGGACACTTTTGGCGCTATTTTGGGACCATTCACATTTATAGAGCAATCAGTGCGATTAAAAATGCACCGATTAATGTGTAAATGTGACTTGCAGTGAAGGGGTTAACCAGTAGGGGGTGCTGCAGGGGTTAAGTGTGTCCTAGGAATGTGTTCTAACTGTAGGGGGGATGGGCTACGTGTGATGCGACACTGATCACCGCTCACAATCACAGGGAGCTGTGATCAGTGTCCTGTCACTAGGAAGACTGGGGAAATGCTTGTTTACATCACAATTTCCCCGTTCTTCCTCTCCGTGAGACGATAGCGGATATCCCCGCGGAGATAGAGTCCGCGGGACCCGTGATCACACTCACGGAGCTCGCGGGGCGTGCGCTCACAATACCGCATCTTAAAGGGCAACGTACAGGCATGTTAATATAAAGAGTAAACACAGGTGATTGATAATAAATGGCTTCAGCCAAACACTAAGCATGATTGAAAGAAACGTTTGTGTTATTCATATTCTCTGAAAAACGGCCAAGAAATCAAATTCTGCCAGGGTAAGTAAACGTATATGCACAACTGTAATAAAATAGAGATCTCTCTCTCTCTCTCTATATATATATATATATATATATATATATATATATATATATATATATATATATATATATATATATATATATCTCTATCTCTCTCATTTAATACCTTTTGGGAGGACCACCGCTGCACATTGGGAATGGTGCTTATTTCCAGAAGGGAAGGGTTCACCCACAGAGAAGCCTTGTACACACTACTAGTTTTTTTGGGTTAAACGGATAAAAAAAAAAACCTGACAGCTCTCCACCCCATCATTACACTCCGGTTAGTGCTCTCACTCCCTCAAGAACCAATTCTGGCCAAAAAAAAAAAAAAGGTTAGAGCAGGATGCATTCCTAAATGAACAAATTATTAAAAAATGGATGTTAACATTTGCAGACAATAAAACCAGGGATAGTTGATACCTCGGGGGATTATGAAGGATTTTTCTCCTCCCCCCCCACCCCAAAGCACCTTGTCCCCATGTTAATGAGGACAAGGGCCTCTTCCCGACAACCCTGGCCATTGGTTGTCGGGGTCTACGGGCGGGGGAATTATCGGAATCTGGGAGCCCCCTTTAATAAGGGGGCCCCCAGATCCCAGCCCCCCCCCCCTATGTGAATGAGTATGGGGTACATCGAACCCCTACCCATTCACCTAGGGAAAAAAAAAAGTGTAAAAAGAAACACACTAGACAGGTTTTTAAAATAATTTATTAGGCAGCTCCGGGGGTCTTCTTCCCACTTCGGAGGGTCTCTTCCCCCTTCTCTGCGCTCTCCAGTGCCTTCTGCCGGGCTCCTCCGCTAAGTTCTGCTCTTTTGCTAGCATTGGCCCGGTCTTCACCGTCGTCTTCTTCCCTCTTCTCTTGTTCCGATGTTGAAACGACGCTCTCTTCCACTGTAATGCTGCGTGCACGGTCCGCAACTAATTGTACAGGGATGGGGCGTGGTCAACGGGTGATGTCACCCGGTGTCCCGCCCCTTATGATATTACAGTCCCAGGGCATGATGGGACTGTGACGTTGTAAGGGGCAGGGATCACCCGGTGACCACGCCCCATTACTATATAAGTCGTTGCGGACCGCGCATGCGGCATTACAGTGGGAGAGGGCGTCGTGTCAACATCAGAAGAAGAGAAGAGGGAAGAAGACGACGGTGAAGACCGGGCCAACGCTAGCAAAAGAGGCGGCAAAAGAGCAGAAGATAGCAGAGAAGCCCGGCAGAAGAACCGGAGAGCGTGCAGAAGAGGCCAGAGAGCGTGCAGAAGAGGCCAGAGAGCGTGCAGAAGAGGCCAGAGAGCGTGCAGAAGAGGCCAGAGAGCGTGCAGAAGAGGCCAGAGAGCGTGCAGAAGAGGCCAGAGAGCGTGCAGAAGAGGCCAGAGAGCGTGCAGAAGAGGCCAGAGAGCGTGCAGAAGAGGCCAGAGAGCGTGCAGAAGAGGCCAGAGAGCGTGCAGAAGAGGCCAGAGAGCGTGCAGAAGAGGCCAGAGAGCGTGCAGAAGAGGCCAGAGAGCGTGCAGAAGAGGCCAGAGAGCGTGCAGAAGAGGCCAGAGAGCGTGCAGAAGAGGCCAGAGAGCGTGCAGAAGAGGCCAGAGAGCGTGCAGAAGAGGCCAGAGAGCGTGCAGAAGAGGCCAGAGAGCGTGCAGAAGAGGCCAGAGAGCGTGCAGAAGAGGCCAGAGAGCGTGCAGAAGAGGCCAGAGAGCGTGCAGAAGAGGCCAGAGAGCGTGCAGAAGAGGCCAGAGAGCGTGCAGAAGAGGCCAGAGAGCGTGCAGAAGAGGCCAGAGAGCGTGCAGAAGAGGCCAGAGAGCGTGCAGAAGAGGCCAGAGAGCGTGCAGAAGAGGCCAGAGAGCGTGCAGAAGAGGCCAGAGAGCGTGCAGAAGAGGCCAGAGAGCGTGCAGAAGAGGCCAGAGAGCGTGCAGAAGAGGCCAGAGAGCGTGCAGAAGAGGCCAGAGAGCGTGCAGAAGAGGCCAGAGAGCGGGGAGAAGAGGCCAGAGAGCGGGGAGAAGAGGCCAGAGAGCGGGGAGAAGAGGCCAGAGAGCGGGGAGAAGAGGCCAGAGAGCGGGAGAAGAACCAGAGAGCGGGAGAAGAACCAGAGAGCGGGAGAAGAGGCCAGACAGCGCAGAGAAGAAGGAAGAGACCCCCGAAGTCAGAAGAAGACCCCCGGAGCTGCTTAATAAATTATTTTAAAAACCTGTCTAGTGTGTTTGACACTTTTTCCTAGGTGAAAGGGTAGGGGTACGATGTACCCCATACTCATTCACATAGGGTGGGGGGCCGGGATCTGGGAGCCCCCTTATTAAAGGGGGCTCCCGGATTCCGATAAGCCCCCGCTCGCAGACCCCAACAACCAATGGCCAGGGTTGTCGAGAAGAGGCCCTTGTCCTCATCAACATGGGGACAAGGTGCTGTGGGGGGGGCGCAGGGCGCCCCCCTGCACAAAAGCACCCCCCCCCCCATGGTGAGGGCATGGAGGCTGGTACGGTTCGGGGGGGCTCCATTCCTGACCAGCTGGGCTGCATGCTCATATAAGGGTCTGGTATGGACCCCCACGCAGTTTTTTCGGTGTAGGGGGTTCCCCTTAAAATACATACCAGACCCAAGGGCCTGGTATGCTCTCGGAGGGGGAACCCATGCCGGTTTTTTATTTAAAATTTGGCGTGGAGTTCCCCCTCAAGATCATTTGAGCCCAAGTCGCATTCCAAAGTCGGATCATGCGATACGGCGATCCGACTTCAATGATAGTCAATGGGCTGAAGTAGGATCAAAGTCAGACAAAAGTAGTACAGGGAGCATTTCAAAGTCGGACCGACTTGTGTTGGACCAGTTAGGATGGCTCCCATAGGGAAACATTGATTTTCACATGTCATGCGACATGAGCTCCCAATGTCGGAGCATTTGTCGCACTAGTGTGAACCCAGCCTGAGATGGTTCTACACCTTCATTTGAGTCCAGCTGTTTGATTATACTGATTGGACTTGATTAGGAAAGCCACACACCTGTCTATATAAGACCTTACAGCTCACAGTGCATTTCAGAGCAAATGAGAATCATTAGGTCAAAGGAACTGCCTGAAGAGCTCAGAGACAGAATTGTGGCAAGGCACAGATCTGGCCAAGGTTACAAAAAAATTTCTGCTGCACTTAGGGTTCCTAAGAGCACAGTGGCCTCTATAATCCTTAAATGGAAGACGTTTGGGATGACCAGAACCCTTCCTAGAGCTGGTCGTCCTGCCAAAATAAGCTATCGGGGGGGAAGAGCCATGGTGATAGAGGTAAAGAAGAACCCAAAGATCACTGCGGATGAGCTCCAGAGATGCAGTCGGGAGATGGGAGAAAGTTGTAGAAAGTCAACCATCACTGCAGTCCTGTACCAGTCGGGGCTTTATGGCAGAGTGGCCCGACGGAATCCTCTCCTAAGTGCAAGACACATGAAAGCCCGCATGGAGTTTGCTAAAAAACACTTGAAGGACTCCAAGATAGTGAGAAATAAGATTCTCTGGTCTGATGAGACCAAGATAGAACTTTTTGGCCTTAATTCTAAGCGGTATGTGTGGAGAAAATCAGGCAATGCTCATCACCTGTCCAACACAGTCCCAACAGTGAAGCATGGTGGCAGCATCACCACTGTGGGGGTGTTTTTCAGCTGCACTGGTTGCAATCGTGGGAAAGATGAATGTGGCCAAGTACTGGGATATCCTGGACAAAAACCTTGTCCAGAGTGCTTAGGACCTCAGACTGGGCCGAAGGTTTACCTTCCAACAAGACAATGACCCTAAGCACACAGCTAAAATAATGAAGGAGTGGCTTCACAACAACTCCGTGACTGTTCTTGAATGGCCCAGCCAGAGCCCTGACTTAAACCCAATTCAGCATCTCTGGAGAGACCTAAAAATGGCTGTCCACCAACATTTACCATCCAACCTGACAGAACTGGAGAGGATCTCCAAATCCAGGTGTGAAAAACTTGTTGCATCTTTCCCAAAAAGACTCATGGCTGTATTAGATCAAAAGGGTGCTTCTACTAAATACCGAGCAAAGGGTCTGACCATGTGATATTTCAGTTTTTCTTTTTTAATAAATCTGCAAAAAAGTCAACAATTCTGTGTTTTTCTGTCAATATGGGGTGCTGTGTGTACATTAATGAGTAAAAAAAATGAAGTGAAATGATTTTAGCAAATGACTGCAATATAACAAAGTGAAAAATGTAAGGGGGTCTGAATACTTTCCATCCCCACTGTACATACATATTAAACATACCTAGAAGTTGGATATACAAGTATTTTAACTGGAAGTCAGACAAAGCGGGTGGAGGGGGTATAAATCTTTTATATTAAAGTAGTACTTCAAGTGGATGTAAACCCTCTCCAGCAGTCAACCCATGCTGGATTCATTGATCTTCTTCTGGATTCTGGGTTGGGCTGAGACCCATGTGGTTTGCACTACTGAGCCATTACCTGTCGGTCTGGACATCCAGTCATGTTCATATCTTTGAGTCCTATTCTATTTTTTTCTTGGGATCTGAGGCTCATTTATATCTGACCTTTTCCGAGAAGAAACATTGAGGGAATTCTTGTGAACTTCTTCTTCGGGGTTCCCGTTGCTGTGGGCTGCCTGCCCGATGTAGTGAGAGAGGACTCGGAGGCTCCATCATCCCTGGACATTTCCACAACTAAGCTTGTTCTGACCCCCCTGAGTAAGGGCGGTCGCAGGCTTTCTGGTAAGCCTTCATCTTTACCATTTGGTGGTGGGCTGCACGGGAGGTGGATCGAATATTCCCGAATCCTGCAATATATCTTCCTCCGGATCTCTTTTGGATTTTACACATTGTTATTTGGGACACTTTTTTGAACTTTTTATTTTATTTTTCACTTTTATTATTCTTTTCACACATACCTATTTCTGGCATGGTCCCATATTTAAAAGGAATATCACTATGTATTGTATAGATATAAGCTTTAGATGATTATTTTTGGTGTATTTACATTGTTTATTCGGCATTACACCCTAGCATTATCAGAGATTGTGCACCAATTTCTAATCACCAGTTACACTCTTATGTCCAGCGCTACACTGATTGCTGTATATTTGATCTTTGCCTTATATCGAGGTTATAGTGTTTAGCAGCAGGATTTTACTCAATCTTTGTCACTTACGATTCATTTATTTTTCACATCTTCACATTTATGCACGTAGCGCGGTTCCTTATTTATTTATAATGCCTTATATAACCTCTAGTACATCAGTCCCCAGCTTCTCTGGGTTCAGATGCTGCTCTTCCCTGCACAGGGCCCCTAAAGTGATTGTAAATGTTGAATTTTTTTCTTTTAACCACTTAAACCCCCTTCCTAACTATGCCAATTTTCAGCTTTCAGTGCTCTCACATTTTAAATGACAATTACTCAGTCATGCCACACTTTACCTATATGAAATTTTCATTTTTTTCATTCACACAAATAGAGCTTTTTTTGGTGGTATTTAATCACCACTGGGTTTTTTATTTTTTGCGCTATAACTTAAAAAAAAAAAAAAAAAAAAAATTTGGTAAAAAAATAAAAATGTATTTTTCTTAGTTTCGGTTATAAAATTTTGCAAATTAGTATTTTTTCTTCATAAATTTTGACCAAAAGTGTAGTGGCACAGATGAGCCCTGTAGTGGCTTGAGTGGCACTGTAGGCAAGGATGAGCACTGATGGGCACTAATATTGCACTGTAGTAGCACTGCAAAACAGTAAAAATCAATTAGACTTCAATTAGACTTCAATTAGACTTCAATTAGACTTCAATTAGACTTCAATTAGACTTCAATTAGACTTCAATTAGACTTCAATTAGACTTCAATTAGACTTCAATTAGACTTCAATTAGACTTCAATTAGACTTCAATCTCTCTCCTCGTACGCTGTATCGGTGTGAGGAGAGAGCTGAACCCCTGCATGACCAGAATTGTTTTACATTGGGATTGCTCCGTCATTGGATGGAGCAATCACATGGTAAAGGCCCGCTGTCATTGGCCCTTTTTCCGCAATCCGTGATGCGCTGGGTCTGGTAAACCCAGGGAGCACGGAAACTTCCGTGTGCGCGCCTGGGAAGCGCAGGTTCGAGAGGACATCCCTGGACGCCCTCCCAGAACTAGCCGACCACGCTGTAGCGGCTGGTCTGCAAGTGGTTAAAGAAACATGTCATACTTGCCTGCTCGGTGCAAAACTATTACACAGAGCAGGCGAGTATGACAAGTTTCCCCCCCGCCAGCACTTATGGCTCCTCTTGCCTTCAGAGTGCCCCCATAGCAAGCCACCAAGTATAATATAGTGTACCCCTATAGCAAAGTAAAACAACAACTTCTGCCTTTAGAATCACTCACTTCCTTCTCCTGCCCAGCACTACATGTCCCACGAGGTACTGCTCCTCACATATTCACAAGCCCTCAGGCACTTATTGACAAGAATAGATGCTGTACTGAGCTGTATGTGTGCTGCACTGCATTTTCTGATATGTAAACAAAATATTGCTTCTGTACCCAGGCCAACTAATTGATTATGAAAATATTTCAAGTTATTTAAATAATCGATTATGCCGATTAGTGGTTTTGGCCCTAGTACAATGTCATCAGACCAGTTCTGCCAATGAAGGTCCCGTATCACCGAAACACTCACATTGCCCCAATCACTGAACACGAGTAAAAATAAAAAAATAAAAAAAGAAAGTCTCACACATGGTATTACCATACTCAGAAGTAGTAGCAGAATGTGTTTTGGGGTGTTATTCTACGTTTGCCCATGCTGTGTGTGAGAAATATCTTATTACATTGACAACTTTCTGCATTTTCCAAAAACCTGTGGCAACAAATGTAGCCTCTTCAAAAGACCCACTAAGACCCACTATGTCTCTTAAATATCTTGAGGTGTAGTCATTTTGTTGGTGTTTACACTGTCCTGGTGCTCCAGGGCCTACAGAAATGTGACTGTGAGGAAATTAGGCGTGTAATTTATCCCCCTAGAACACCTGAAGGTGCTCCTTGGATTTTGGGCCCCTCTACATGGCTAGTATGTGAAAGAGTCTTGCATATGTGGTAACACCATACATGAGAAGCAGAATGTGTTTTGATGTGTAATTCTAAGTATGCCTACATGTGTCTACGAAATATTTTATTGACTGTGTGAAAAAAAAAAAAAATTATACAAAACACACATACATACTTTTTCATTTTATTTCCCGAATTTTCCAAAAACTTGGCAAAAAAAGCCTAATAATGCCTTTCAGAAAATACTTGGGAGTATCTGCTTTCCAAAATGGGGGTAACTTTGTAGGTATTTATACTATCCAGGGCCTCCAAAAATGTGTTAGGTAGTCAGGAAATTAGATGCATAATTTATGCTCATTCAAAATACAAAAAAGGTGCTCCTTTGATTTTGGGCTTCTCAAGGCTGTAAAAGTGTCACACATGTGGTATTCCCCATACTAAGGAGACACAACAGAATGTGTTTTGGGGTGTAATTCTTAGGATGCCTATGCTGTGTGTAAGAAATAAACTTGTTAAAATAAGAAGCTTGTGAGGAAAAAAAGATAAAAATTACATTTTACAAAAAATTGACAAAACATTCAAAACTTCAAAAAAATTTACCATGCCTCTTAATACACTGGACTGTCCATTTTCCAAAAACGAGTCATGTGGGGGGCATTAGTCTTGTCCTGGCATTTTAGGGCCTCATGAAATTAGATAGGTAGACAGTACATCAGGACTGATCAATTTTTAAATACATTCAGTTGTGCTCATAAGTTTACATACCCTGGCAGAATTTATGATTTCTTGGCCATTTTTCAGAGAACACAAAAACGTTTCTTTCACTCATGGTTCATGTTTGGCTGAAGCCATTTATTATCAGTCAACCGTTTACTCTTTAAATCATAATCACAGCAGAAACTACCCAAATGACCCTGATCAAAAGTTTATATACCCCAGTTCTTAATACCGTGTATTTTCCCCTTTAACATCAATGACAGCTTGAAGTCTTTCGTGGTATTTGTGGATGAGGCGCTTTAACTTCTCAGATAGTAAAGCTGCCCATTCCTCTTGGCAAAAAGCCTCCAGTTCCTGGAAATTCTTGGGGTGTTTTGCATGAACTGCACGTTTGAGATCTCCCCAGAGTGGCTCAATGATTTTGTGGTCAGGAGACTGAGATGGCCACTCCAGAACCTTCACTTTATTCTGCTGTAGCCAATGACAAGTCAACTTGGCCTTGTGTTTTGGATCATTATGTTGGAATGTCTAAGTACATCCCATGCACAGCTTTCTGGCTGACGAAAGCAAAATGTTCCTCCAGCATTTTTTGATAACATACTGCATTCATCCTGCCAACAATTTTGACCAAATTTACTGTGCCTTTGTAGCTCACACATCCCCAAAACATCAGCGATCCACCTCTATTTCACAGTAGGAATGGTGTACCTTTCATCATAGGCCTTGTTAACTTGACTCCTCTCCAAATGTAGTATTTATGGTTGTGGCCAAAAAGCTCAATTTTGGTTTCAACACGCCAAATGACTTTGTGCCAGAGGGTTTGAGGCTTGTGTCTGTGCTTTTGGCATATTGTAAGTGGAGCGTTCTGCACAGGCTGCATGAAAAAAAAGATTACAATATATGCCCAACAAGGACCAGCAACGTACTGGTATGTTGCTGGACTTTGAGTGGTTATACCAGAATGATACCTTTACTTTACCTACTTACTTTACTGTTTACAGTGTTTAATTGTTAACCATTTTTTTGTCTTCCGGTACGCCATTCACGAATTTGAGTGGTTATACCAGAATGATGCCTGCAGGTTTAGGTATCATCTTGGTATCATTCTTTTCAGCCAGCGGTCAGCTTTCATGTAAAAGCAATCCTAGCGGCTAATTAACCTCTAGACTGCTTTTACAAGCAGTGGGAGGGAATGCCCCCCCCCCCCACCGTCTTCTGTGTTTTTCTCTGGCTCTCCTGTCTCAACAGGGAACATGAGAAGGCAGCCGGTGGTTCCGCCAGCTGACCATAGAGCTGATCAGAGACCAGAACGGCTCCAATCATCTCTATGGCCTAAGAAACCGGAAGCTACAAGCATTTCATGACTTAGATTTCGCTGGATATAAACAGAGCCATTGGGAAATTGGGAAAGCATTTTATCAGACCGATCTTGGTGTCGTCAAATGCTTTGAGGGCAGAGGAGAGAACTAGCGTCTAATAGACCCCATATATAAATTGCACCATGCATGTGAGGTATCACTGCGAAGGTCAGATCGAGGGCAGTAATTTTAGCAGTAGACCTCCTCCATAAATCTAAAGTGGTAACCTGTAAAGGCGTTTAAAAGCTTTAAATGTATGTAGTTTGTCGCCGCTGCACGTTTGTGTGCAATTTTAAAGACAGTTTTTTGGGGTTTTTTTGCACAAAGTTGTCACTAAATGATATATTGCTCAAATATGCCATAGGCATATGTGAAATGACACCCCAAAATACAATCTGTTGCTTCTCCTGAGTAGAGGGACACCACGTGTGAGACTTTTTGGGAGCCTAGCCACATACGGAACCCCGAAAACCAAGCACTGCCTTCAGACTTTCTAAAGGGTGTACATTTTTGATTTCACTCCTCACTACCTATCACATTTTCAGAGGCCATGGAAATACTCACCATGCCCCTCAGCAAATAGCGTGGGGTGTCTACTTTCCAAAATGGGGTCATTTGGGGGGGGTTTGTGCTATCTTGGCATTTTATGGCCTTCGAAACTGTGATAGGTAGTGCGGAGTGAAATCAAAAATTTACGCCCTTAGAAATCCTGAAGGTGGTGCTTGGTTTTCGGGGCCCCATACGCGGCTAGTCTCCCAAAAGGTCCCACATATGTGGTATTCCCGTACTCAGGAAAAGCAGCAGAAGGTATTTTGTGGTGTAATTGAACATATGCCCATGGCATGTGTGAGCAATATATAATTTGGTGACAACATTGTGCAAAAAAAAAAAAAAAAAATTGTTAAATATTCATTGGCTGCTTTAAAGCCCCACTAGGGTTTTTTTTTTGTACTTTTTTCGTTTGTCATTTTTCTTTCAACTTGTGGCAAAATATAAAATATTTCATGGACTCAACATGCCTCTCAGCAAATAGCTTGGGGTGTCTACTTTCCAAAATGGGGTAATTTGGGGGGGGGGGGGGGGGGTTGTGCCATCTTGGCATTTTATGGCCTTCAAAAATGTAGGTAGTGAGGAGTGAAATAAAAAATTTACGCCCTTAGAAATCCCTTCCCATATCCCGCCTTTGCCTCGGTCCACTGCCCATTGGATCATGGGAACTGTAGTTCCCTGTGCAAGACACAGATGCTAGTATAGTGGAGGTCAATGACGCGCTCTCTCTGCAAGACTCCTCCCAGCAGCGCTATCTGAAACCAGCAGCACAGGCTCAAAAAGGGGGGTGCGAGCAAGCAATTGTAGGTGTAAAATGAGGTAACAAATATTTTATTTGTCAAATTCAATAATGTGTCTCTTCTCCATGAGCTTTGTTCACTAAAAATATATAGGCTGCCTTCAGTTGTACTTTAATCCAAACACAAAATGATAGATGTTATCATTAACACCATATATAGTATGAATCTGTATCCAAAAATTCACAGACCCACCAGGATAACTGCTCACTGTGCCACCCTAATTGATAATATATTTATAAATGATATTGTACACAACATAAGTGGACTATAAATCAATGACCATCTGCCGATTTTTGCCGTATATGACAACTACAGGACTAACCTGACCAAAAAAGAAAAACAGTATACAGAGGGAGAACAATAACAGCATTTAAAAATGATTTAAAGGTACAAAACTGGGATATTATATAACAAAGAGTGCATATAATGAATTCTTCAGCATATTCATTAGACTATAGGATAAAAACTGCCCTATAGAAAAAAAAAATAGTTAACTAAAATATATCGATCACCTTTGGATCACAAAGGGTTTACAAATTGCCTGCAAAAAAAAAAACACTATGCAGAGAATTCTTAAGACCAAGAACGAAGGATTCAGATATTAAAGTCCAACTCCACCTTCGTTGAGGAAAAAAAAACAAAACAAAAAAAAACTTGCCCCTATGGGTGATCTATGTACATTACAAGGATTTTAACAACCTTTGTTGCAGATTCCTATCTTTTGTTATTCTGACGAAATCCCTGGATGTTTGTCTGTGTCCATGTGGGAAAGTGAGTCTAAAGGGAGTGGCTGCATAATTATCAATCAGCTGTGCCCCTGCAGGGCTATAATGAGGAAAACTGCTGGGCCTGCCTCCCTTTAGACCTGATTTCCTATTGGGAGTAACTCACCAAAAATTAGATTTGTTGCAGGGGATGCCTGAAATCTGACTTGTAGCTTAGTGCAGACTTCTGGGAAAATTGGTGAGCCAAACACACAAGCAGGAAATTATGTTTCTGGGGCGAGTTCTGTACACATTCTGTGTGCAAAACACCTCCAGGTATCCATATTGCAGTGCATTTTCAGAAAATCACAGTGCTGCAGATTGAAAAGATAATTTATAACATTTAATTACAATATGACTTGTTTCGCAAGTTCACATTATGCTATATTTTCTATTGATAACACACACACGCTATTTGCACCCGATTTTCAGGGTGAAAAAGTGCGCATTATACGCCAATAAATACAGTATTTAGTCTGAGTGAAAGTTGAGAGGTGCCAATCATTAAAAATTGATCACACCTGATGTATAGACGACCTCTCTCATTTCTTGAGGCCCTGAAATGTCAGGACAGTATAAATTGCTCAAATGACCCCTTTTTGGAAAGTAGACAGTCCAGGGTATTTAGTAAGAGGCATGGTGAGTTTGTTGAAGTTGTAATTTCCCACAATTCTTGGGAAAATTAAGAATTTTTTTTTTTTTTTTTTTTACACACACAAAATAGTCATAATACCTAAAGTTATTTCACACACACACACACACACACAATATGCATACTTGCAATGACACCCTAAAATACATACTGCTACTCCTGAGTATGGCAATACCACATGTGAGACTTTCACAGTCTAGCCACATAGAGAGGTCCAAGATGCAAGGAGCACCGCCAGATGTTTTAGGGGCATGAATTACACATCTAATTTCCCGACTACCTATTACATTTTTAAAGGCACTGGAGCACCAGGACAGTGGAATTACCCACAAAATTACCCCATTTTGGAAAGCAAACAATCCAACGTATAATCTATGAGGTACAATGAGTCTTTTGAACATTTCATTTTCTTTGCACATTTTCCAAAAACTTGTGGAAAAAAAAATATTTTTTTTTTAATCATTTTTTTTAATATATATTTTTTTTTTTTTTTTTACACAAAGTTGTCAATTTATAAGATTTTTCTAACAAATAACACGCACATAGCAAAAAATACACCCCAAAATAAATAAAATAAATTACACATTGATTTCCTGACAACCTATCACACTTCTTAAAGGCCATGGAGCACCAGGACAATAGGAACAACCATAAAATGACCCTATTTTGGAAAGCAAACACCCCAACATATATTTACATTTTTTACATAGTAGGTGTGGTTGTAAAAGTCCAACCTATGTTATAAGTCAGTAACTATCAATGCCCCCCCCCCCCCCCCCCGCTGAGACCACCGCCTGTGGAAGGGAATTCCACATCCTTGCCGCTCTTACAGAAAAGAACCCTCTACGTAGTTTAAGGTTAAACCTTTTTAAGGTGGCCACGAGTCTTGTTAAACTCGCTTCCACGAAAAAGTTTTATCCCTTTCGTGGGGTCACCAGTACGGTATTTGTATGTTGAAATCATATCCCCTCAAGCGTCTCTTCTCCACAGAATAAGTTCAGTGCTCGCAACCTTTCCTCATAACTAATATCCTCCAGACCCTTTATTAGCTTTGTTGCCCTTCTTTGCACTCGCTCCATTTCCAGTACATTCTTCCTGAGGACTGGTGCCCAGAACTGGACATCGTGAATGGCGGTTAACAGCAGGGAGCTGCTAGACACTCTAGCAACTCCCCGCTGTTAATTGCCATTCACGCTACTGCCAGGAGAAGCTGCCCCATTCGGATCGTTGTCGGAAACCCCAGAAGATGTCCGCTTGTGATGAAACGCGTAGGGTTGAGCCTCTGACGTCATCACGCCAGCCTTCCACGACGGTGGTGAGACAAACGCTCTAGGAATAGGAGAAGCGTATAGAGACATTGCAGCTTTTATGTGACACAACCGCTTATGATACATCGTTCCTGTAAGTGCAAACTCTTTCTTTAATAAATGATATTGGACATATTGCACTATGGAAGTTTCTATCTTTTATCTTTGAGCAACCTTAGACAGATCGGCTGGTCCGGATGATCTTAAGTTCTGGGGAGACATTTAAATTCCCTGTGCTGGGCGAGACTGCTAGCAGCAGTCACGGCTTTTTGGTAAGTAAGCTATCTCACTTTTGGATGTTGACCTGAACACACGTTGGTTTTGCATTAGAAAGACTGGTGTTACAGCTTCTGTTTCCTGCAATTCACTTTTATTCAGTGGAGGCATATTGCTTATAGATTTTCTCATTGATCACTATGGGACATTGCTTTAATTTTCCTCTTTTTCTTTTTTAAACTATTTTTTCTTTTTTTTCTATTTTTTCTTTTTTTTCTATTTTTTCTTTTTTGATTTCACTTACCATTGTATGTATCATTGTTTGATTATTTCACAATTTATATTATCATAACGATATCATATTTTACGTTAATATTAGCGCTGCACTCGCTGTGTTTATTCTATTGCAAGTTTTTTGGTATTGAACTTAGGGTACAGGCAGCTTTACACTTGTAACACTCTTATCATTCATTTTTAATTGCCGATTTTATCTAGCGCAGCGTTGACCTTAGGGTTTTCTTTTATCATTGTTGACATTTGCGACCGGTTGTGATTGAACACATTCGATCATGTGGTAAAGAGACAATTTTTATTGGCTCTTTACCCTGATCAGGGATGGGTTGTGTCAGAGTAACACACCTCAGCCCGGATCGTTGCGCTGCGTGCACGAGCGGCATGCACAAAGACAGGGCATGTGACCGACTGTGATTGGACACAGCCGGTCACGTGGTAAAGAGCCATTTTCATTGGCTCTCTACCCTGATCGGGGATGGTCTGTGTCTGGAGGGACATGCCTCATCCCTGACCGCCGGGGTGCAGGAGAGCGGCAAAAACAGGTGGACGTTGTATGACATACAGACAGTGGGGTAATATGGCGCACTCTGGATATGACAGAGTTACATATAAATGGATATGGGGTGGATTAAAAAGGGGCAATAAGACAAGTCCATAAAATTAAGTCCATGTAAGGATAGCTTTTATGCTGTCCTCAGGAGGCTGCCAGTTCATTCGTTTTGGAAGGAAAAAAGTCTGGAATAAAAAGGAAAAAAAACAGCGCTCTCTAAGGCCCCTTTCACACTGGGGCGGTTTACAGGCGTTATTGCGCTAAAAATAGTGCCTGCAAACTGCCCCTAAACAGCCTCCGCTGTTTGTTCAGTGTGAAAGCCCGAGGGCTTTCACACTGAAGCGGTGCGCTGGCAGGAGAAAAAAATCTCCTGTCAGCCGCATCTTTGGAGCGGTGAAGGAGCGGTGTATTCACCGCTCCTAAACCGCTCCTGCCCATTGAAATCAGTGGGACAGCGCGGCTATAGCCGCGCTATACGAGGAGTTTTAACCCTTTTTCGGCCGCCAGCTGGGGGTTAAAACCGCACCGCTAGCGGCCGAATACCGCAGTAAAACGGCGCTAAAAATAGCGCTGTTTTACCGCCGACGCCCCCTACCGCCCCAGTGTGGAAGGGGCCTAAGTGCGGCAGGTAAAAAGTTTTAATTGTAAACAATAGCTATGAATACACTCACAAAAGAGTAGTATGTTCAGGCACGGAATAGAGTTCATCTGCTCTGACTTCAGGGTGAACGCTGGCGTCACTGGCTTAGCTGTTGGTCCACGATCTGGCCATCTTTCGGCAGTGAGCAGTGAAGCCTGAAAAAGCAGCACGCATGCTCTGAACGCGAAGCACCACCCGCAGACCTGACCCAGAAGTGAGGCAGCATGCGTGCACCGCTGATCATCGTTCCAGCCATCCCGAAGCGCTGTGAACCAACTATTCGGCCAAGGGACAGCCAGATCGCGGACCAACATCTAAGCCAGTGACATCAGCGTTCACCAGTTAGAGTGGATGAACTTTATTCCATGCCTGAACATACTACTCTTTTCTGAGTATACTCATATCTTTTGTTTACAATTAAAACTGTTTACCTGCTGCACTTAAGAGGGCGCTGTTTTTTCCTTCTTCTGGATGCCGTATGACACCTGCCCGGAGGAAGATGTTCCTGCCAGCATCATTTTACAACGCGCCGGTAGGGAAGTGGTTAATTTTTGTGCAGAGGTATGAAGGCAGTAATTATATAACTAGATCCATTAATCACCCTGCATAAGAAAGCAATACTGATCATTTATGGGGCAGGGTATAGGGATCACACAAACGCATTATTCTTACAGTCAAAACTGCTAAAAAGATATGGTGCAATTACTGACCGCACAAATATTTAAAACAAAAAACTATTACCGGGAAATAATCAAAAATGATTCAGGGAAAGTGAGGGGGGCAATTAGCTAAAGGGAACATTTCATTTCAAGACTGTACAGACAACTAGGAAAAGGGTCTGTATTTCCATTTGTGGACAAACTATGCAACAGTTTCAATCTTGCGCTCAAGAAATGTCCAAGCATAAGCCAGTTTAAAAAGAGGTATAATGAGATTTTTACAAGGTATGAGAATGAAGGGGTTTGAATTATTATTGTGTGTTAACTGTCTGCTTATTTTGCTATTGAGTTTTTGTTTTGATTTTTTTGTTTGTTTTTTTCTATCTTTAGTTTTATATGAGTGTGTATGTGCATATGTAAGCATGCATGTGTGTGTGTGTGTCTGTATGATTGTAGAGCAAGGTTAGTAATTAGTATAATAAAAATAGAATTATTCAATATAATTAATGTATATATATATATATATATATATATATATATATATATATATATATATATATATATATATATATATATATATATATATATATATAATGTATAACTTTTTATTGATAGAAAGCTGGAAACATTATTGAGAACTGGCGAGATTAAATAAGCTGGTACTTCTTCCCACTCCTTTCCAGATATGTAAACCAAATTATTTTATTTTGTTTACAGTTTTATGGGTTTGTGTGTTTCCGATTACTATAGGATTACTTTACTATTTCTTATGTTATGGCTATGTTGCTTTGTGTTTACATTTTTTTACATGTTTGAAATAAACTATTACTACGGACTAGTTTGTAGGCTAGAGCTTTCACATAGACTAATGTATACTGTTTTGGGTTAGGTTTACCAAATACTGTAAATGTAGCAGAATACATTTTGTCCTAAATTTATGAAGATAGATTTACAAAAATTTTGTATTAGAAACTAGAAAAAAACCTTCAAAATTCAGTATTTTTTTTGCTTATATAGAAATTAAATAAAAAAGCAGTAGCGATTACAAACCACAAAAAGAAAACTGTCTAATAAAATGTTTATTTTTTCAAGAGTACAATGTTGTATGAATGAGTAATTGTTAAAGTACTGAAAGCTTAACCAGTTGCCTACCAGCCACCGCAGTTATACTGCGGCAAGTTGGCTCGGCTGCACAAATTGCCGTGCCAGTAAGTCTGTTCATGCACTGGCTTTTGCGGGAGTGCGCCCGCCGTGATAACGGGAAAGAGGCAGAATGGGGATCTGCCTTTGTAAATAAGGCGGATCCCCCTTCTGACAGGGGATGAGAGAGAGATCAGCTGTTCCTGGTGATCAGGAACAGCGACCTCTCTCTAATCCCAGTGAGCCCATCCCTGACAGTTAGAAAGCACCTCCCTAGGGAACACTTTGATCACCACTAGTGTTAACCCTTCCCTGCCAGTGCCATTTATACAGTGATTAGTGCGTTTTTATAGCACTTATCACTAGGGGTGCTGAATATAATTGTAGTATCGATGCATAGGGATTCGGGTGTCCACGATGCGGCATTGATGCATACGACCGGCATAATCAATTGGCGGGTGACGTCATTCCGACTTACCCCTCGCGCCCCCATCATACGCAAGTTTTTAAATAAATGTGTCTTAACGAATCCCCTCTTAGAATACATTAAGTGCACCATTAAGTGCCCCACTGTTCAAGTGTACATGCCTTTTAAAAAATATGTAGCAATATAAAGCATATTTTAGACTGTTCCTCTGCACTCATGTGACTGCCCGACGCACAGCTCTCCTCTCTCCATCTAACAGCTACAGCGGGCGGGGCTGAGAATCCTCCACTGATATCAGCCAAGAGGAGAGAGGAGAGCAGCAAGTGGCCAGCCGGGTCTGAGTTACATGTGAGCCGAGGAACAGTTTGAAACATGCGGTATATAAATAGTTACATATTTTTTAAAAGGCATTTACAGTGGGGCAATTAATGTACAATAAGAGGGGATCTGATGAGGCACAGTTTAACCACCTCAATACTGGGCACTTTCACCCTCTGCGTTCCCAGACCAGCGCTGTCACACTTTCAATGACAATTGCGCGGTCATGCTACACTGTACCCAAATGAAAATCATTTTGTTCGTACAAATAGAGCTTTCTTTTGGTGGTATTTATTCACGACTCCGTTTTTTATTCTTTGCGATGTAAGCGAAAAATGAGCGGAAATTTGAAAAAAAACACAATAATTTCTATTTTAAAAGAAATCCAATAAAATCGAATTATGTCATAAATTTAAGCCAACATGTATTCTGCTACATCTCTTTAGTAAAAAAAGTCCCGTTAAGTGTATAATTGGTTCGCGTGATCACGGACATATGTGCGCAGATGATCATGTACAGACGTGTGCAGGTTATCACAGACATATGTGTGCAGATAATCATTGGGACATGTGATTTTACTGTTAAATCTGTGGGGGACAGGTGTTTTTACTATGTGGGGACGTGTGTTTTGGGGACATGTGTGATTTACATTGTGTACATAGTTTACATTTGTGCTTTACACTGGTGATCAGTGAGTAAAAAGCTTTAAAAATAACAGCTCATATGGGGGTGCGCATGCGCGGGAAGTCCGGGAAGACGTGCTGAACGGGAGCTCCGACCCGGCCGAGCCTTCAGTGGTCCCCAAAAGCCGCAATTGTCAGCAGGATCCCTCAATCCTGACCCCCCCCCCCCCCCCCAGGCTTCGGATAGTCTCCGGCACAAACCTGTATGAGGAGATTCCCTCAAAAATCAGAGGTCAGCCGGCAACTTAACTTCGGCCTGCCCGCCCCCACTGCCTCCAAGATGGCGGCCGCGGCCTCCTCACGTGGAGACACAGGAGACGGGGACTCCATTGTTGATACCCCCACGACAGACCAGTGAGCTACTTCTCTGTTGGAGACCCATGTGAGTACCCAGCCACCACAGACTGTTTCCCCTGCCTGCACAGAGTCACACTTTAGCAGAGCATTGTCTGACATGCTCCATATCCCCACGCTGCAATCACCCATCAATCCCCCAGGCCCCCAGCAGGCTCTCCCTCTGCACTCCCCCCACCAGACGGACATGGCCCAGCTATTGAACTGTTTCTCAGACATGCTTGCTGCAGGCCTAGCTCAAAATGCCACACAAATAACCACCTCTATTAAAGCTGATATACAAAGCTTGGGGGCTCGCATTGATGTGATCGAACAATCAGTAGATCACACAGCAGCACGCACAAATCAAAATACTAATTGTATTCAATTGCTGCAAGACCAAATCGATATCGCACTAGGAAAAATCGACGATTTAGAGAACAGAAATCAGAGATACAACTTCCGCATAGGAGGCATCCCTGAAGCTGTCACCAACATCCATGACACAGTAAAGCTCTTTATGAAAGAAATCATCCCGGACATTTCAAGCCACAAACTTGAGATCGACAGAGCCCACAGAGCGCTTCAACCACCCCGACAAGATGGGCTCCCGAGGGATATAGTGGTTAAACCCCACTACCACGAGATCAAAGAAGAAATTATGAAAAGATCTCGGAATCTTGATAACCTTTCCTTCCAGGGAAACAATATTCAAGTCTTTGCGGACATCTCCAAGACCACAATTCTAAAAAGGAGAGCCCTAACACCTCTCCTGGAAATTTTATTGCAGAGATCCATAAAATACCGTTGGTCCTTCCCTTTCCGCCTTCTGTTCCAATACAAGGATAAACCCTACGGTTTCTCATCATTTCAAGAAGGTGAACATTTACTCCTGCGACTCGGATTCATCACCCAGGAAGCTTCTCCCCAGGAGCCCACCATCAAATCAAGTCCTTCCAAGAGAACCTCCCCAGGAAGCCCCATCACTCCGATTTGGAATAAACAGCAAACGAAGCGACACCGTGAATCTCATCCGCCCAGATGACTCCTAATCCAAAGGGTCCTCCAAGGTCCTTGTTTTTCTTTTTTTCAGGATTTCCTCCTTTAATTGTGTGGTGACTGTTTACACACCAAATGAACTCTTCTCTCTACCCATGAGAGCAGGAAAATGTATCCTCTTCCTCCTCACCTGACCTCTCCCTATGAGGTAACGGGTGCTGGCGCCAAGTTTTTTTGACATTTCCTCTTTAAGAAAATGGACCCCTGTCTCCTCAGGATTGTCCTGATAGCTTGAATCTCCTGTGCCTAAGCGGCCCTTAGTTTCAGCCTCAAAATTTCAGCTTACCCATTCCTTCTTCCCCTCCCTTCCACTTCCCTTTCCCTGCCTTTCCCTGCCTTTCCCTGCCTTTCCTCTCCCCTCCCGATTTCTCACCGACATCTGCCTAGAGCTTATTTTTCTGTTCTGTTGGATTTTTATATGTTATGTTCTCTGTTAAAATTACTCATGTTTGTTATTTTTCAAAAGCTCTTTAACCCTAACATTTTGAGGTTTCATAATACCCTTATAGTTGGAGGC
The DNA here is from genome assembly GCF_042186555.1 of Aquarana catesbeiana. Lineage (NCBI taxonomy): Eukaryota > Metazoa > Chordata > Amphibia > Anura > Ranidae > Aquarana > Aquarana catesbeiana. The sequence continues at coordinate 417,772,212 of NC_133326.1, read as the reverse complement.
CCCGCGGCCCGGTCGGGTTAGCATTGCCACTCCCTCTGTTGTGATCGAGAGGGATTTTTCCCTCTGGTTACACCAGACACACAACCTCGGCTGAGGTTGTCTCTTTTTTTCCGAGACCCTTTTTTCTGGGTCTTGGAATTGGACTGAGCTCATAAGTTCGGTCCTATATTTTTCTAGGCGCCTACGCCTGGTTTTGTTCGTTTTTGGTCTGTTTTCATTAAACATACTCTCTCTCTCTTTATTTTCTCTTTACTTCTTTTTCTTCTCTTCCTCCCATTTCTTATTTTTCCCAGAGACGTGCACAGTGGACCATCATGTTCCAGACTCTCCTGCTGAAATCTCGAGCTCACCGTCCCAGACTCAAGTTCAATTCAACAAGGAACTGGGTAGGTCCGCACCACACACACTCATATTCCTCCTCTCGTGACCATGGCTGACTCTTCTCCACTACAGAGGGCTCTTAAGATTGCCTCTCATAATACCCAAGGCCTTAATTCCCCCGTGAAAAGGCGCAAAGCCTTTCAAAGCTACAACTCTAGGGGCTTAGATATAATTCTTCACCGAGAAACTCATTTCCCTGCCAATTACTCCCCCTCCTTCCTCCACAATAAATATCCCATTTTCTTCCTGGCATATGCTAGTGAAAAGAAACAGGGAGTTGCTATTCTATTTTCTAAACAGACTTCATTCTCACACTCTTTGACAATTAGGGACACTGATGGGAGATATATCTTAGTCAAAGGTTCTATTGAGGGAAACCTCTACACCCTCATCTCCTATTATGCACCTAACAAGGGCCAAGCCAAATTTTTCTCCTCCTTACTTGCCAATCTCTCACCCCACTTTGAAGGTAGGGTGATCATGGGCGGGGATTCCAACATCACGTTTGACCAGGTTCTAGATAAATCGGATCATGGGATTCCCCACCTTAAAAAAACCCCCAAACAAAGTCTCCGGATTGCCAGACTCTTCCATTCTTTAGGTCTTATTGATACCTGGAGGTAACTCAATCCATCAACAAGAGATTATACACACTACTCAGCCCCTCACAAAACCTATGCTAGAATTGATCACATATTCATGCCCAATTCTGAAATACACACAGCTTCCCAGGCCTCCATACAAGATGTTCCGTGGTCCGATCACTCCCTAGTGAGATGAAAACTCCTAAATTCTTTATCGCCCCCTGGTTCACGATATTGGCGCCTGAATGAAAACATTTTATCCAATCCTGTTCACTGTATTATGCTGGAGAAAGATATAAAAGAATACTTCTTAATCAATGACACTGGGGACGTCTCTCCTAGCTCCCTTTGGCGCGCACACAAAGTGGTAATTAGAGGGAAGCTGATCCAACTTCCTTCCCAATTATAACGCGAACGACAAGCGGACATTTTAAATCTAGAAAAAGAGTTCAAAGAACTCAGTTTATCCCATAAGCGGAACCCCAACCCCATCACTCTCTCTAAACTTGACACCACCAGATTGACCCTCAATTCAGCCTTGACTTCCAATGCAGATAGACATCTTCATTGGATTAGTGGCAGTCACTACTTGCGTGCTAATAAGTTTGGCCCCCAGTTAGCGGCCAAACTTACCCCGAAACATAGGACCTTTGCCCTCCCCAAAATAAAATCCCTGTCGGGTTCTCTTACCAAACATCCTGAAAAAATTCTGGAAGCCTTTCAATCCTTTTATTCCAATTTGTATTCTGACAGATGCCCGATCTCCCACAAAAACCTAGACTCCTTTCTTGAGAATATCGCGCTACCAAAAATCTCTGAATCCCATCGTTCTATCTTGGAGTCCCCATTTCAAGACTCCGAGACCAGAGCGGTCATAAAAAACCCCAAAACAGATTCTGCCCCGGGCCCGGACGGTTTCTCAACCTTCCATTACAAAACCTTTACAGACACACTCTCTCTGTATCTGGCTCGTCTCTTTAATTCCTTAAGCAAGTCCTCCCCCCTTGATCCTGATGCCAACCTAGCCTTCATCTCGGTCATTCCCAAACCAGGTAAAGACTCCAGCGAAGTGAGCAACTACAGACCAATCTCATTAATTAATAATGATTTAAAAATTATGACAAAGATATTATCGAACAGACTAGCATCATTTATAGGATCTTACATTCATAAAGAGCAGGTGGGGTTCATCCCCGGGAGGCAGGGCCCGGACCAGATTCGGAGAGCAGTAAACGCATTCTCCCTCATAAAGTCGGGTTGGGATGGCGGCCCCCACCCCCCAGGAGGGCTTCCTTCTCTCCACTGATCTTCAAAAAGCGTTCGACACTGTTGCCTGGCCCTACCCCTTTACAATTCTGTGGAAATGGGGCTTCGGCCCCAACTTCATTAATGTATTAGAATCCCTCTATCACCAACCAAAGGCACAGGTCAGAATTCAGGGACACCGCTCAGATAAATTCCCTATAAAGAAAGGCACGAGGCAAGGTTGTCCTCTATCTCCACTTCTTTTCGCGGTGGCTATTGAAACCTTGGCCATCGCGATAAGACAACATCCAGATATCCATGGAGTCTGTGCTTTGTTCGCGGAGGATGTCCTCTTATTTATTACATCCCCCCTAATTTCTACCCCCAACATAATCCAACTTCTCCATGATTTTGAACTCGCCTCCGGACTCAAAGTTAATATGTCAAAATCAATTGCCCTTAATGTATCAACTCCCCAAGACACTGTACACAGACTGATGGGTAAATTCCCATTTTCCTGGAACCCCACCTCCATTCCCTATTTAGGCATTAATCTCACATCCAGCATTGACCAAATGTTCAAACATAATTACCATCCCATGTTTAAAAAACTTACCGATGACCTGAATCAATGGTCTCTCTACAAACTATCCTGGCTAGGCAAAGTGAACGCGGTTAAAATGACTCTTACCCAGAATATTATACCTCTTCCGCTCCCTCCCTATTCCAGTCCCCAAATCACACATTCAACATCTACGATCCACCATCATTCGCTTCATTTGGGACAAAAAGGGACACAGACTTCCTAAAGATGTTCTTTTTAGACCCAGAATGAAAGGAGGCCTCGGCCTACCTAACCTGTGGTGGTACTATCAGGCAGCGCAGTTAAGCCAATTCTCCACAATTTATTTTAAGGGGCTCAAACCAGACTGGGTGAGCATGGAACAAGAAGCTGTCCCTAATTTCACCTTAGACTTCTTGCTTTGGAACCTACCTAAAAGACGCCCCCCTATACTAGCTCTCACTTTATCCCATTCGATGAAGTTATGGGACTCCCTTCACAAGTTGAAACCTCTACTTGGCAACCACTTGCCCACATCTTCCGGAATCCCAGGTTTCCTCCAGGTTTAGATATCCGAGCTTTCAAATGGTGGCTAGGCAAAGGCCTATACAGAATTGGACATTTCTTTAATTCTAATGGTCCCCTTACTTTACCATACTGCACCTCTAAACTTGATATGCCCCCCTCCGAAAAATTTAGGTTCTACCAAATTTCACATTTTCTGAACCATTTATGGAAGAGCAACGAAAGCCCTCTCTCAGTAACTCCCTATGAACAGTGGTGCTCTTCGGCCGTGGACACGAGAGGAGGTATTTCTCTCATATACTCATCTTTAGCTGAACCGTCGGAGAAAACGGCCTACATGTTGAGCTGGGAGCGGGATCTTGACTTCAGCTGGGACCTGGACATATGGCATTCTAATTTTGCCCGTTCTTTTAAAGGTATACTGAACACGTCCCTGAATGAGGCTAGCCGCAAAACTTTAACACGCTGGTATTTGGTACCTTCTCGTCTGAACCAAAGATAATCCTCAAACATCACCTCTCTGTTTTAGAGGATGCAACCATTTAGGTACTCTTCTACATATATTATGGGAATGTCCTAAGATCAGAATGTTTTGGAATAAGATTTTCTCCCTTATTCGCAGAACCTGTGGTTGTGCGATGAAGACCCAACTATCGCCTTAACGGTCCAATTCCCAAAACCTCTAAATCTAACCAGAAGTTGATTCGGTTTATTCTCCTGGGAGCTAAAATGACTATTACCCGGTCTTGGAAATCTCCGACAGTATCCTTCCGTTTAGCTAAACATAACATTTCTTGGATAATGATGCAAGTAAAGATTGCCAATACCATCCTGGACACTCTGGACAAATTTAGACTCATTTGGGAACCTTGGGCTACCCAGATGGGGATCCCCCTATACTTATGATTCGTAAAACATGGGTTCGATTCCTTCCCAGGGTGGTCCCCAGACACCCTCCTGTGATGGACTTCTGTGCACCTCCTTTCCCTTAACCTCTGTCATACGGACTTTGTCTTTTCTCCTTTTTATCCTTTATTTTTCTCCCTTCTCTCTTCCCTTCTTTCCCTTCACTACAATTTTTGATATTATGATATTTCTTTTCTCTGGCTCTTGGCATTAATAAGTTCTCATATTGTTAATCTAAGGGTTGATCTCGGGGTAGGTTTCCCTTCATTGTTCCCTCAGGCCCTTACGTTTAAAGTATTCTAGTTTTGGTGACCGACCTCTGTTCGACATGCCCTGAGAATACAACCTAGTCTGTTGATTCTTTGACAATGACTTCTTGTATGATCTTTTTGTTTTCTTTGCAATATTCAATATCCATAATGTTTCAAGTACCTTAATCCTCTGCATCTTCTCTTTTCAAATTGTGCTCTGAGTTTCTGGGCCTCTAGACCATCAGTACAGCTAGTTCCCGAATGGGGTGCTGGTGGCAGGGGGTCCAGGGACCTTAGAACATAACCATTTAACTAGATAGAGGAATATTGCTCTAATGCTGTAATTAATACCAGTATTTTTTGTACAAGTATTCTTCCATGTACCCGATGAGCAATTTGTTCAATTTCCTTCAATTTTCTGTCTTTTGTTTTATTACTTCAATAAATTTTCTTTTAAACTCAAAAAAAAAAAAAAAAACACAACAGCAGCTCATACTCACTGATCACCAACCGGTTGCAGCGATCCGCTCTCTCCTCACAGATAACTTCTGTGTGAGGAGAGGAGAGCCGATTGCCTAGCAACCGGCTGTTTACATCACATGACAGCCGTGATTGGACACAGGCGTCATGTGATCAGGAGGGCCAATCACAGAACCCTCCTGCCTTTCAGAAATGCGCCGTGTCCGGGTGACACGAGCACATCGGGATCGCGCCCGCGCCTCCTTCTGAGGGACGTTCCTGAACGTCCACTCAGAAGGAGAGAGAGTGCCCACCCAGCCACTGCACATAAACGGCCGGGAAGTGGGAAGTGGTTAACAGGAGTGAGCAGAGTACATATAAGTGTACTCTGCTTATGCTTACAACTTGTACTGACCCCGTGGGAGAGTTCAGCTCAGTCTTCCCGTTAACACATTCCACTAAGTTAACTCACAGTGTGCTGGAATGTGCAACAGGGAAGAGTTGAAATCCCAGCACAGAGATCTGTGAGGTTCACTGTATTGTTTGTCAGCAGCAGTTTCCATCACTTCTGTCCTCCCGGCAGCAGTGTGTTTTTATACTATGTGAATGCCTGTACCCTGAGTGCCAGTATCACCACTAACCATCTTCCTGATCCCAACAGCCCTCTGCCTCCGATTGCCAACATCCCTCTGCCTCCGATTGCCAACATCCCTCTGCCTCCGATTGCCAACATCCCTCTGCCTTTTTTTGGATATGCATTATAGCAGAAAGTAAAAATTTTTTTTTTTTCCCAAAAATGATGGTCTTTTTTGTTTATAGCGCAAAAAATAAAAATTGCAGGTGGTGATCAAGTACCACCAAAAGAAAGCTCTATTTGTGGGAAAAACGTACATCAATTTTGCTTGGGTACAGCATCGCACAACCGCACAATTGTCAGCTAAAGTAATGCAGTGCTGTATTGCAAAAAATGGCCTGGTCAGGAAGTGGGTGATCCTTCCGTGGCTGAAGTGGTTAAAATTTAATTGGCTAATAATGCTTCAAATGCAGAATTGCTGCAAAGGAGTCGGTTCACAAAATCTTCAATAAAATAATCCTCTAAAAGGAATCAGGTGAAACAAACAATTCCTCTGTGCAAATTGAAAGACAATTAGGAATTAGGTTTTCAGAAAATGTGAAAGCCTTCAACCCTTTCACTGCCTGGTGTGTACGAACTTACAGCACTGCTTCCAGCTGGCCAGGTTCATACGTAGTATGGACCTACATTCCTTTCCTGCTATAATCTTATGGTCACTTCAGTGACCAGGAAATTATAGCAGAATTGTGCAGCAGACTCTACTGAACAAAACAGCTCTGATTAGCGGATTACAATTTGCTGATCAGAGCTTTTTAGCTACAACATGACACCCCCCCACCCGCCTCTGCCTGCCCATCTCCTACTGCTCTCTGTCCCTTCGCCCATCCTGTTGTCCTGGCCGCTAAAATGCCTCCTCCCCCTTCGTCTGCAACTGACATGCACCTCCAGCACATAATTCACCCCCAGCACCGGCCGCTTCGCCCCTCCGCCAGCACCAATCTCCATGGCTGGATGCAATTGTCGGCTTTCCCCTGCTGCCTCTCTCGCCTGCAACTGCATCCAGGCAAAAAAAAAAAAAAGAAAATAGAAGTAAAAAACCTTAAATACCACCACCCACTGTAAACCCCCTCCCTGCTGATCCCCGCATATGCAGTGCTGCTGGTCGGCTCTCCCTCCACCCCCTCCAACGGGCTGCTGCCCAGGAGATCAGTGACTGTCAGGAATGAGAGCAGGGGGCTGGTAACCATGCATTTACCAGCCCCTTTTCTTTCTTTAACAGCACCCCACTGTGACACCCCCCCCACACACCGAACCTGAGAAATCAGTGAGTGTCAGGTGAGTGTGTTTACCAGCCCCCTTCCTTTTTTTGAATTTACAGAAGGATCAGTACTGATCGCTTCTGTTTATTACCAAAGTATACTGTTCATTGTATTTCAGTTTGTGAATGAACAGGAGTCTATACGCTAACTCCCATTTCATTCACCTACAGTGCAGAAAACGGGATGTCTTCAGTCCCTTTCTTGTCAAAAAAGACATTAGGGGTCTGTTCCTGTCCAAAGCTCTCCATTCTTAAATTTAAAGCATTTTTTTCACACCTGTCTAAAACTTTTGCACAGTACTGTATATATAACAAAAAAGGTAGGGCATAAAAAAAACATTTAAACTGCCGACAGTTAAATAAACGTTACCTAGTATTTAACCACCTCCAGTTCAGGCCAATTCTGACATTTCTCTCATACATGAGAAAAATCTGCATTTTGGCTAGAAAATTACTTAGAACTCCATACATACTTTTTTTTTTTTTTTTTTTTTTTTTTAAGCAGGATACCCTGTCTTATGTAGCACAATATTTGTCAAGCGGTTTGACAAATGCAAATTTTTAGGAGAAAAAAAAAAAAAAACCACACACACTATAATTGTGTATGCCCGTGGAACAGTGACAAACTACAGGTACCTAAAAATCTCAATAGTTGATGCTTTAAAAGCATTTACAGGTTTAGGATGATGAATTGGCCTATCTCAATGACTCGGCTCTACCACCCCTAGATTTTTCACTAGCACTGACTTAGATACTCCAATAACCTTTGATGAACTTTAACAAGCTATCCAGACCATTAAGACTGGTAAGGCCACAGGCTTGGATGGCTTCTCTGCCTTCAAGCTTATCCCCCTTCTGTTACAGGCCTCCAAATCTGTTTCTGATTCTCAACCCTTCCTCCCACAATCCCTTATGGCTCACATATCAGTTATTTTGAAAGCAGGCAAGGATACCAAGGTTCAGTTGGGAGCAGTCTCTCTTACTGTTCGCTTCGCAAAGAGTTTGTCATTTGGCGAAAAAAAGCGGAAATTAAAGTCGTACAGAGTAACCACTTTTTTTTAAATACACGTAAGCAATAAAACGCGTGGAAAAAAATCTTCAAGATAGCCGTTTATCATCTTTTCGTCATCTCTGCATCATAAACAAGCAACTATGTTCCTGCTCGAGGGACCCGGCCTTTTTATCATCTAGCTATGAGTCATGTGGCCGTTGAAAATGTTCACGGTCTAGACCAGCAGCCTTCGGTATGGCTGCGGGGATGGGTCATTCACAACGTTTTTCTATATAGTTGGTCATTCATCCGGTTGACAAGATATTTGCCCACTGAAGTCTGGCATCTGGTAAGCAGGCTTTTCATGCGGTGTCGGTGCACTTATTAACCCCTTTTACTGGTAGAAATTCGGTTGATATTTCACACGACTACAGGATTCACTACTTGTTATTTACCATCTGGTAAGCAGGCTCCCCGTGTGGTGTTGGTGTACTTACTGTTTTCTTCACTGGCAGAGGATTCACATACTCGCATGATTTGCACTAAATATTTGTTATCTGGTAAGGAGGCCTTTCGTGTGGCATCTGCTGCTATCCAAGATATAATTTTTTCAAACACTGGGTGTTTAATATATGAAATTTATATCTCTCTCCCTATGCGAGTGTCACTCTTATTTTTATTAATTCATATGTCAGTATTACGCTATGTTGTCACTTTATTTTTTGGGTTAATTTTCCGAGGACTCAACGCTAATTCAACATGAGTGAAAATTGCTATACCCCACTGTGACCGGTTTTAAAAAGGCCCAGGCTGGGTTTAAGCCACCTGCTCGATTTGGCTTGCTATCTGGTAAGCATGCCATTCATCAGTTGGGAATACATTTTGCTTCATCCAATCACAGAGTGCTATTAATTAGATAGTTGAATTTTTCTTTTTTTGGACTTTAGTTTCACATCACTAAGAATTTCTCAGAATTTATTATATATTTATGTATCATATTATAAGCCCTGCATTTCTATTTTGTATAAGGATGCCATTAATCCAGGCAGTTATCTCCTTGCTAAACAGTGATATTAAAACTATATGCTAAATGAATCACCCAGAGGCTTCATCCTATCCTACTGAAAAATATCCATACAGATCGGGCTGATTTTATTGTCTCACGAGAGGCCCGTGACAATACCAGTAGAATTGTCATCCTGATCTCTATGGCTCAGAAACAGCAAATCCCTTCTTGTCTGCCACTGGTGTATGCCGAAAAGGGGTTCAATCGTTTTAACTGGAAATTTATGTTTCACTCCCTTTGTCAAATCGATCTCGGTGAGAATTTGCTTCACAAAATAATGTCCCTTTACACCTTGGCCTCTGCTCAGGTTCAGACCAATGACTCCGTCCTGCCCCCTTTAGCATCTACAATGGGATGCACCAGGGCTGCTCTCTATCTCCCATACTATATGTGATCATTATGGAACATCTGGCAAGGGTTAAATCTGTAATAACACTTCTATTCAGGGAATTACTCTTCAGGGTGTAGAGTACAAAACTGCACTCCATGTGAATGACCTTTTGCCCTATATACCATTTTACCTAAGATTAGCATCTCTTCCATCCTTAAAGTAGAAATATAGGCAAAACTTTTTTTTTAAATTTTGGATAGAGTAGGGGAGGGTTATAACCCATCAGATTTTTATTTTTGCCATCGGTGTCCCATTGCCGAAATTTCTCTTAACTTCCTGTCCCATAGCCAAGCAGGAAGTGAAAGGAAATCCCTGCAAATTAAGGGAATTCCTTGGGGACCCCCAGGTCACCAGAACTAGTGACCCCTTTGGAAAATTTCCCCTCTATTACTTTTCTGGGAACAAGCCCAAATTATTTATTTTAGTTTTAACTTTTAAGAATGGTAAACGGGTCTAATAGAGGGTGAATCTCCCTAAACAGGGACACAGACCGCAATAAAAACCTGACCGGCTTTCTAATCCCTCTGCATTATATCCAAAACTAAAGAAAAAAAGTTTTGCCTTTAGTTATACTTTAAAGAATTCACCACTTTTGGCCGGCTCAGCGATTTTAAAGTTAAACTTGACAAAAACAGAAAGGCTGAATATTCTTTACCTGAGATTGAAGTCTCATCTCTCAAGAAGTAATTTCCCCTTCAACGGCAACCAGCAGACATGAAATATTTGGGAGGTAAAATCCTCTCGCGCCTCTTTGTGAATTGAATTATGCTCCTCTCTTACTGCATACCAAACCCTGAGCTTCCCTTCCTTTGTCTTGGTTGGGCCATATTAATGCCATTAAAATCGATGCTCTGTCAAAATATTTGTGTCTATTCCAAACACTTCCCATTAGATAACCACAATCTTTAACAAATTAGTCTTTTTGTAGAATTTGTATGGAAGACGCCCATGCCTCACCTTAGTCGCAAACTTCTCTGCCGCCCAAAATCACTTGAAGGTATGGGTCTACCGGACTTCAAGCATTATCAAAATATGCATTATATTCTTGCATCTTGGACTGGTTCCATCCGCTCAATGGGTGAGGTTTAAAATAGACTCCTCTCCATTCCATCCCAAGGCTGCTCTCTTGATCCCCTTGGTAAGATAGGGTTCTACACTAATTGACCTTGTATTGTTGGTAATGTCCTGGATGATTGGCATCGTTAATCGCCACTCTTTCCCCGTCTTATCCGTGCCCGGACCTGTCACCCAGATTTTGGACAACCCTTCCTTCCTAATTGGTCTCCACTCAGACTCTTTTTTGAACGGAGACAGATCCTTCTGGCGGCAAATCCAACATGTCCTCGATACTGGTTCCCTACTCTCATTTTCACAACTCCAAACTATACACAGCACCCGCAGAGGCCTCTGGTTCACATTCCTTCAACTGCAGCACTCTCCCAGATCCCACCTAACAAAAAAACTGCACCATTCTCTTACATCATTCGAGTAGTTGGGTAACTTCTTTACCTCCAACTTATACCATTTCTAAGATATAAACTTTTTTATCTAACCATGTCTCCCCCCCCACCCCACTTGGCCGACCAATTTCTGCCTTTAAGACAGATCTTCGTTAACACTCAAACTCTCTATTAATTGCGCTACCCAAGAACATCATTTCAAGTTACTTTCCAGAAGGTATCTCTCCCCCTCTAAATTGCATTGTATTTTTCCATCCCAATCGGATTCCTGCTGGCTGTTATGCATCTCCTAGAACTCTTCTTCAGGTTTGGTGGGCATGCCTGTCCCACAACTCTGGTATTATGCAAATCGCCTGTATAATTTATATGCCCAAAAATCGGTTCTCAGTTCTTCTCAACTAACCCTCTTGTCTCGTACAAAGCACTCTCTTCTCCAACCTTAGCCAAAACTCCTTGCCTGGACCTCATTCATTTTCCTACATATAACATATCTACAGCAACCTCATTTTCCTACATATACCATATCTTCCGCTTTTCAAGTGTTAGATGATACATTTAGGGGTCTTCCCCTTGTCACCCTTCACACAGTGCGAGTCCCACTGCCACTCTTGTATTCTGCCTACTATCATTACTTATCCTGCTCTTCTTTCTCCCTTCTCTTTCTATAGAAATTTTCTCTGACCCCATCGCCTAGAGCAGGGGTCTCCAAACTTTCTCAAAGGGCCGGTTTACTGTCCTTCAGACTTGAGGGGCCGAACTTTGCCCACTGGAAGTAAACAATGCCCCATCATTTCTAATAAGGGAGAAAAATCGTGCCCCATCGTTGGGGTCAGTGGGAGGAATTATGCTTCAAGGGTCGGATAAAAACAAGCCAAGGGTCACATCCAGCCCCCGGGCCACAGTTTTGAGACCACTGACCTAAAGTAAGAGAATGTTTTTATAAGCCGAGATCTTGATATGCTCATGTTTATTACTCTGTTAGATAGCCAACTTGTACTTCTGTATATATGCCATATTCTTCTTCCACAATATTTTTGTTTCTTTGTACTTCATCTGTTGGCTACTGTGAAATGTTGTTTACTTCAATACATCTTCCCTATGTTCCTTCTTTATTTTGATAAAAAATATATATATATATATATATATATATATATATATATATATATATATATATATATATATATATATATATATATATATATATACACACACACACACACACACATTTGTCAAAAAGCCTTTACAGATTACTAGTTAGAGATACACAGGAGCTCTCTGACATTCACAGCAATACCTCACATGTGTGGTGGGATCAATCGGGGATGCCCCAAAACCCCCCTTTTTTATCATCACTGAGTACGAGTACTGATACTTGGCAGTGAGATGTGCATCCATACAAAATAAATGGGCACAAATCGCTCTGCAAAGTATTTCATGTGATTTGAATAGTAAAGTGGTGCGATTCCTGTCCTAAACGCATGTGGTTTCCTCACTGCTCCTCTGTGAAACCTGGCTTGTCATCTTGATTTTGAGCCAAAGTTCCACCGGCCCCCATCCAACACTGGACATCTCCAGCTATGGCTTGGTCTCCTCCTGCCTCTCCCATGGCTTTTTTCGCCACATTTCCAGCAGCTCCCTCCCCGACAACCTCCAGCGATTCCAGTCATCCATTGGACCCCATCCCCCCAGTCACGCTGTACCTGATAGCCAAGATTGTTCGCTGTCAGAAGGAGAAGAGCCAAATTCTCTCCTCATCTGACAAAACAGGCTAGACGGCTGCTGAATCCCTGTAGTTCGTAATGGCCGCACTATAAAGGGATGCTCGATCCGCTGGAGGCTTGGGGGGAAGAGTGTCGCTGGAGGCTCAGAGAAAAAAAAGCTATGGGAGAGGCAGGATGAGACGCAGTCGCAGATGTTAACAGTCAGAGGAGAGCCAGAACTGGTGGAACTCGTCATGCAGGGAGAATTCCTGCACCGCTCCTGTCTGAACTTCATTATGACAAGCCTGGGTTTACACAGAAGAGGTGCAGGAAACTGCATGCAATTCGGACAGGAATTGCGCAGTACTTCTGTTCAAACGCATGCAAACCTTTGCAGTGCAATTTTGCGCCCATTCATTTTGTATAGACGCAAACTCAGTTCCTGTATCGGAGCATTTTCACGAGTACTCGTGAAACTACTCAGTATCGGCACCAATACAGTTATCAGTGCATCCCTAGCAATCACTGTTTACATATGCTTGCGGGACCAACGTGCGAATTTGCGTGTGAGTACAGGGTGACGGGGGCGCTATAAAACTATTTTAACTTTTTGGGGTTTTAATTGAACTTTATTGGTATTACAAGGGATGATCATCATCCATTGCAATAGCATAGGCTGTCACAGGTCCTCTTTATGTTAAGATCTGGTGCCCATTAGACACCATTGCTCTCCTCTGCCCTCCAAAACCTCAGATGAAACGGAGATCAGTTTGCTTGAAAGTTTACAAGCAGTTGCTGACTTGTAAAGCAAACAAACCCACCAAAACCTGAAGACACAAGATTCTTGTAGCTTCCGGTTTCCTATGTCACAGAGGGGAGGAACTCCTGTAAAAGTGATTGGTTAGCTGTATAGCTACTCTGATCACTATTACATAATAGTCTATTGCCTGCTCAAAAAAAAAAAAAAAAAAATTTTATACGTGTGTGTGTGTGTGTGTGTGTGTGTGTGTGTGTGTGTGTGTGTGTGTGTGTGTGTGTGTGTGTATATATATATATATACATACACACACCCCCCATGATCAGGGCTGCACCCATTATCCTGATCTCACCAGTCCTGGCCAAGGATGTACAGTGGGGACGTAAAGTATTCAGACCCCCTTAAATTTTTCACTCTGTTATATTGCAGCCATTTGCTAAAATCATTTAAGTTAATTTTTTTTCCTCATTAATGTACACACAAGTCCAATCAGTATAATCAAACACAGCTGGACTCAAATGAAGGTGTAGAACCATCTCAAGGATGATCAGAAGAAATGGACAGCACCTGAGTTAAATATATGAGTGTCACAGCAAAGGGTCTGAATACTTAAGACCATGTGATATTTCAGTTTTTCTTTTTTATTAAATCTGCAAAAATGTCAACAATTCTGTGTTTTTCTGTCAATATGGGGTGCTGTGTGTACATTAATGAGGAAAAAAAATTAACTCAAATGATTTTAGCAAATGGCTGCAATATAACAAAGTGAAAAATTTAAGGGGGTCTGAATACTTTGTTCCCACTGTATATACAGTATCTCACAAAAGTGAGAACACCCTCACATTTTTGTAAATATTTTATAATACGCTGTCTTACCCTCCCAGTGGGACTGATCAAGATCAGCCCTGCAATATGGTGTGACCTTGTTGCCCAGGCGGATATTGAGAAATCGAACTGAGGATGGTCTTGAATTGTACTAGATCCCTGTTTAACATAAACTGTGATTATGGCATATGGAGACTGGTGCATGTTCATGGTGTATATGCATGTGTATGGCTGGTGCCATTTTGTTTTGTTTTCTAGGAACCTGAACTCATATATCCTAGTTTCTATTCGCTTAAGCCCAAATTGATGTATTTGGTTGTCAATTCGCAGCAAACAATATAACTCGTGCCTTTGTATTTAAGTGTATGTATATGTATGTATGTATGTATGTATGTATGTATGTATGTATGTATGTATGTATGTATGTATGTATGTATATATATATATATATATATATATATATATATATATATATATATATTATCTTCATGTGACAACACTGAAGAAATGACACTTTGCTACAATGTAAAGTAGTGAGTGTACAGCTTGTATAACAATATAAATTTGCTGTCCCCTCAAAATAACACACAGCCATTAAAGTGGTTGTAAACCCACAAAAAAAAAAAAAAAAAAAAACACACCTGCAAGACAAAGGCATAATGAGCTAGTATGCATAGCATTCTAGCTCATTATGAAATACTCACCATAGATCAAAGCCCCCGCAGTGGTCCCCGTACACCACTCAGGCCAGCGACATCGCTCCCGGAGTTACTTTACGGGTATCGCGGGCTTCAGCGCTGTGATTGCCCGGAGCCGTGATGACGTCACTCCCGCACATGCGCGCGGCAGCTGCCGTTAACGCCACACTAACTGAAGCAACAGCACGATCGTTTACAACCACTTTAATGTCTAAACTGTTTAACCCTTGCTGCAGCACTTAAGATTAACAAAATTAACTGTAAAAGAGGCATATTCATTAATGTATATAGATCTTGTATATAGATCGGTATTCGGCCGCTAGTGGGGGGCAGTTTTACCCCCCGCTAGCGGCCGAGAAAGTGTTAAAAACCACCGCAAAGCGCCTCTGCAGAGGCGCTTTGCCGGCAGTATAGCCGCACTGTCCCACTGATTTCAATGGGCAGGAGCGGTATACACTCCACTCCTTCACCGCTCCAAAGATGCTGCTAGCAGGACTTTTTTTTCCGTCCTGCCAGCGCACCGCTCCAATGTGAAAGTCCTCGGGGCTTCCACACTGGAGACAAAGCAGCAGCACTTTCGGGTCGGTTTGCAGGCGCTATTAGCGCAATAGCGCCTGCAAAACGCCCCAGTGTGAAAGGGCCCTTATGCTGACTAGGTGTAAGAGTATTAAAATAAAAGTGGGTGCACCGAAGAACTCGGTGGGATGGTCAGTGGGATGACCAGTGGGAGGGCCCTGGAGAATGTTGGGGGTCGGGCCCCAGGGGGCCCAGGCCTAAAGCTGTGTAAGGGGCCCCAAAATTTCTGATGGCTGCCCTGCACACAGCGCTGCAGGAGATGTCAGCTGTGTGATCCATCCAGGGCAGGCTATGGTGAGGCTGCGACTATGGGCACAGAGGGGCTGCGACTATGGGCACAGAGGGGCTGCGACTATGGGCACAAAGAGAAGCTGAAACTATGGGCACAGAAAGGCTGCGATTATGGTCACAGAGGCTGCGATTATGGTCACAGAGGCTGCGATTATGGGGGGGGGCCCAGTTTTTCATCTTCGCCCTGGGCACCGGATGACCTTGTCCCGGCACTGCCTTACTGGTCCGCCCACTGGAGCGAGCAGGGATTGCATCACTTCCTGCTAGCTGCAGAAAGAACTGCATCGGGGTTGTTAAAAGATCGGTGGCTGGTGGAGTACAAGGCAAAGCGGTCACCGGTCTTACAAAACGAAAAAGAGTGAAGTAACCCTGTAATTTAAAAATGCGTCAGCTATATCTCAGAAACTAGAGAGCCAACCTAAAAATGGACTACTTGCTTTAGGAAGGTATGAAAACAGGATTAAAAGTAAAGAAGAAGAGTTCTGCTTTACGCACTAAAGCTTGGTACACACTAACAGTTTCTTTTCATGCAACTCAGCACAAAAAGACAGCTCCAGTCATAGTCGCTGTACTAACCATCCGATATTAGTACAGTGATCTCCCCCTGCTGAACTGTTGTGTTGACAACAGTGTGAATGTCGGCCGCTTTTTTTTTTTTTTTTTAAACTGGCCAACGTCTCAACATTCGTACCGCGTGCTTTATTCAACACACAAATCTTTTAGTTCTGAGAAACAAATCTTAAAATTCCTACCTGCCATAAAGTATTTTTCTTTGGAGATTCATCTTCATTTTGATCATCCATTACTGAAGTGTTCTAAGGAAGGAAAAAAAAAAAATTATTCTTTTGTACTAATTATTATGCTATAAAATTGAAATCTCTGCATGCAAAGCTAATTACTTATGTAAAGCTCTCAAATACAGTTCCATTCTAAATGGACACATTTAAAACTAGTCATGCCATCTATAGGACCAATCACCTTAATACTTATAATCATGCATTGCATACTTTTATAGGACAGGTCTGGTTCACTCTGAGTAAGGCAATGCATATACATGCCAGAAGGCGCTCTCCCATCTCAACCTCTGATACATTAGCCGAGGTCGGCAAACCACGTACCGCAATTTACCAGTCGATCACGGTCAGATGACTGGTAAATCGCCTGGGCTTGCCGACCTGCCATCACAGGCCATGGATGAAGGTGCAGGGGGAAGCACAGGCACTACTTCCAGGCAAATAGGGACAGCCGCCAAGGGAGCAGAGCCACAGCGGCAGCAGTTCCGCTGAGGCATCAGCCAGCCACATAAGGAGATGCATCTTCTAAAGTTCTAGCAGGAATGCCAGGTGGATTGATACCAACACCACTCTGCCTCTTAATCCTGGTAGCCGCGGAATCGACAAAATGATGCAGTAATGCATAAAGAAGCTCTTGTGCCCATGTAGATGCAGTTGTGCATCTATAAGGGCACAACAGCATCTTCATGCTGTTGTGCTTATATAGTGGCTATTGTGCATCTATACTGGCACAATAGCATCTATATGGGCACAACAGCCCCTTTAAGAGGGTAATGACTATTACGCTGTTTTCACATTGATGCGCTGCAGGTGCAGCATACCAACAGCATTCCTGTGGGTTACCTGCGCTTTAACAATAGCCTTCTATTATATCCTTCGTGTTTGGTGCACTTTATGAAAGCACACCTAAATTCCTAAATTATTTTGCTAGGTTAATCTCGCTAACTGGACCCTGTCCCCAGTGAACTTTGATTTCTCCCATGTTGTTCCGGTAGATCTCTACCCATCAGTTGTTTGCGCTTAGGATAATCAGTATAAAAATCCAGGAGTGCTGATAGTGGTTAACACTTTATAGTTGGCAAGGTTTTATAAAGTCACCAATACATCCAGTTCAACATGTGTTTTTATGTTGCTAACAATTCCAGAGTTCCTATACATTGTGTTCACAACCCATCAAAAAGATTTTTGACTTTATCTACATTCCTTGCTGACATCACTGTGGAAAAAGGTTACACATCTTTACTGCTCAAAGAAAAAAAAAACAAAAAGCAAAAAAAAAAACCATATGCAGTTTAAGATTGAACCACTTCTCATCAAGTTAATTGTTTAGCCACGCATCTTCTTAAGAGACCTTCCAATAAATGTTTGTCAAATTATACAGTTACCATTTAAAGATTTGTACACTGCAATCACATCCCATCTTAAGTGACTGTTCTCCAGGGAGAATAATGGGATTTTTGACTGACCATAAAATCCATTTCTCCATGTCTGCCCATTTCAGTGACAGACACAGAGCTCCATTATTCAGAACCATAGGGTTATATCGCCCCCTACAGGAGTAGGACACCAGGCAGAAAAAAAAAAAAAGACTCTCTGCTATAGGCCTTCAGTTTAGTAACAAGCAGTGTCAGAAGCATCAAAACTCCTTAGAGGGGTGGGTGCTGTGGGTCAATGAACTGGATTTTACGTTAAGTCAAAAATACCATTTTCTCTTACGTTCACTGACAGACACAGCGCTCCATTATTCAGAACCATAGGGACGTCCCAAAGCAGTGCCACACCTGAGGGGTGGGACGACGAAAAATCCCAAGGCCAACACAAGAGCCAACCAGGAAACAGGAGCTCAACACCGAAAAACTGGAGCCCAACCTGAACAATACCCTTTCAAGAGGGAATAGACCCTCTAAACCACAGCCCGCAACACCTTGCAGCCAAAAAAAAGCATCCTCAGATGCCAGCACAGCCACGTTGTAGAATTTTGTGAAAGTGTACACCGACGACCAAGTGGCCACCTTGCAAACCAGTGCAGCTGATGCCTGATGGAAGGCCCAAGAAGCAACAAGCAGCCAAATAGAATGCACCATACCGGGGAAAGGCGGAACCCAACCCCTAACAGAATACACCAGAGTCATTGTCTGATCCACCTAGAAAGGTCGCAGAAGAAGCAGACTGCACCTTTTTTGACCCATCCGTGATCACAAACAGTGAGTCTGATCGCCAAAAAGGCCCTGTAACTGGCAAATACACCTGAATCCCCTAAACACATCCAGAGAATGTAAGGTAAATCCCTTAGGACATTTTGACCTGGGACACAGAGAAGGCAATACAGTGGGGCAAAAAAGTATTTAGACTGCCACCAATTGTGCAAGTTCTCCCACTTAAAAAGATGAGAGGCCTGTAATTGTCATCATAGGTATACCTCAACTATGAGAGACAAAATGTGGAAACAAATCCAGACAATCACAATGTCTGATTTTTGAAAGAATTTATTTGCAAATTATGGTGGAAAATAAGTATTTGGTCATCTACAAACCAGCAAGATTTCTGGCTCCCACAGACCTGTATCTTCTTTAAGAGACTCCTCTGTCCTCCACTCACCTGTATTAATGGCACCTGTTTGAACTTGTTATCAGTATAAAAGACACCTGTCCACAACCTCAGTCACACTCCAAACTCTGCTATGGTTTAGACCAAAGCGCAGTCGAAGGACACCAGAAACAAAATTGTAGACCTGCACTAGGCAGAATCTGCAATAGGCAAGCAGCTTGGTGTGAAGAAATCAACCGTGGGAGCAATAATTAGAAAATGGAAGACATACAAGACCACTGATAATCTCCCTCGATCTGGGGCTCCACGCAAGATCTCACCCCGTGGGGTCAAAATGATCACAAGAACGGTGAGCAAAAATCCCAGAACCACACGGGGGGACCTAGTGAATGACCTGCAGAGAGCTGGGACCAACGTAACAAAGGCTACCATCAGTAACACACTACGCCGCCAGGGATTCAGATCCTGCAGTGCCAGACGTGTCCCCCTGTTTAAGCCAGTACATGTCCGGGCCCATCTGAGGTTTGCTAGAGAGCATTTGGATGATTCGGAAGAGGATTGGGAGAATGTCATATGGTCAGATGAAACCAAAGTAGAAACACAACTTGTCGTGTTTGGATGAGAGAGAATGCTGAGCTGCAAAGAACACCATACCTACTGTGAAGCATGGGGGTGGCAACATCATGCTTTGACTGATCCGTGTACATGAAAGAATGAATGGAGCCATGTATCGTGAGATTTGGAGTGCAAACCTCCTCCCATCAGCAAGGGCATTGAAGATGAAACGTGGCTGGGTCTTTCAGCATGACAATGATCCCAAACACACCGCCCGGGCAACGAAGGAGTGGCTTCGTAAGAAGCATTTCAAGGTCCTGAAGTGACCTAGCCAGTCTTCAGATCTCAACCCCATAGAAAACCTTTGGAGGGAGTTAAAAGTCCGTGTTGCCCAGCGACAGCCCCAAAACATCACTGCTCTAGAGGAGATCTGCGTGGAGGAATGGGCCAACATACCAGCAACAGTGTGTGACAAGCTTGTGAAGACTTACAGAAAACGTTTGACCTCCGTCATTACCAACAAAGGATATATAACAGTGTTGAGATGAACTTTTGATATTGACCAAATATTTATTTTCCACCATAATTTGCAAATAAATTCTTTCAAAATTCTGACAATGTGATTGTCTGGATTTGTTTCCACATTTTGTCTCTCATAGTTGAGGTATACCTATGATGAAAATTACAGGTCTTATCTTAAGAGGGAGAACTTGCACAATTGGTGGCTGACTAAATACTTTTTTGCCCCACTGTATAACGTCCTCCGTCAAAAGGAATCAGAGGAGGGAAACACAGACAAGGGCTTAGAACCACTTCATCTTTGTGGATCACCAGGTAAGAAGTATGACATGGTAACGCCTACAGTTCCGACACTATGTGAGCAGAGGATATAGCAACCAAAAAAGCCACCTTCTGGGACAGAGCAAGCAGAGGAACCTCCCGAATATTTCCAACGGGAGGCTCTTGTAGAACCGAACCAAAAGTAGATCCCACGGTGGTAGAAGTAACTGCACCGGTGGAGGAAGATGTCGAACCCCTTGATTAAGAGTACGCACCAGGAAGTGCAAGACCAGGGGACACCGAAGAAAACCGCCAAGGCCAACACCTGGCCCTTGATGGTACTCAAGGCCATGTTCTGCTCAACCCTCCCGTGAAGGAAGGTCGAAATCTGAGCCACCGAGAAAGAACGAGGGTGAATGGCAAGCGCCTCACACGAGGATATGTATGCTATCCATGTCCAGTGGTAGATCTTCCCAGAGGAAGACTTCCTAGCCTATAGCGGTGTTGTTAACTTCCGCACCTGGCTCATAACAACCAGGCCTTCAAAACCAGCGACTGGAAGATTGAAGATTGGCCCTTTAGACAGTAGAACCTCCCTGAGAGGTAGTCGTCAAGGGACGTCAGTGACCACGAGCACAACATACCAAGACCGACAAGACCATCTGGGCCCACTAGACTGACCAGAATTCCCTTCGGCTTCAATCCTGCATAAAAGCCAGGGTGGAATCTTGAGGAGGAGATGGGTAGATCCAACTATACCAGCCCCATGGGGCCACCAGAGTGTCTACAGTGTTCACCAGAGGAGCCCGTGACCTTGCCAGAAACCTCAGTACCATTCCGTTAAGCTGGGACAACAGGTCTACCTCGGGGGTGCACCATCGGAGGCATATCTGAGGAAACATGTCCTGGTGAAGGGACCACTTTGTGGACCAACACTAGCCGACTGAGGCAACCGCCTGCCATTTTTGCCATTTTTCCACTCCTAGAATGCATATGGCGTAAAGGGCCGGAACAAGGCGTTCTGCCCACCAGAGGATGCTGGCTACTGTCAGGGCTATTCTTCGCTCCGCCCTGGTGATTGACAGACCACCGCTGTGGCATCATCTGACTGGATACATACCAGGAGCCTTTGAAGTCGACGTCCATGATCCATACATTAGTCTGATCGCTCGAAGTTCCAGGATATTGATCGGCAGTCCGGATTACTCCAGCATCCCTGAGAAGAACCCAATCCCAGGACACCTCCCCACCCAGACAGACTGGCATTGGTGGTGACCACTGTCAAATGCAAGGGGAGAAAGGATGTGCCCTGCCAAAATCCCATAGAGCAAAGCCACCAAATCAGGGACCCGCGGTTTTCTGGCTCAGCCGAATCTGATAGCACAGAGATCTCGGGCACTTTACGCCAGGACCTTACTTGAAAGATGCTTGTATGGAACTGCGCAAATGGAACTGCCTCAAAAAAGGTAGATACCATCAGGCCCAACACCCACATGCAGGACCGCAGGGAGGCCCATCTATGAGACAACAGCATTTGAAACACAGCATGCATATTCTGGAGTTTGTCCAGAGGAAGAAACACTCTGGCCAGAGATGAAACCAGAGTCAGGCCCAGATAATCCAATTTTCTGGAAGGAGCTGGAGCAGACTTCAGGTAGCAACATTGTCCCTTTAGGGTAGCTGAGGACTCGCAGAAGAAGATCGTCCAAGCACCCAGGACTGAAATCCCCCCGCTTAAGTAACCACGCCAGAACTGGGGCCAACACCTTTGTGGGTACACGAGGGGTGGAGGCGAGACCAAAAGTCAACACCGCGAGCTGAAAATGCTCTTTTCCCACAGTAAAATGGAGGAAGTGTTGGGGACATATTGGAGTGCGTAAATAAGCATCCGTGATATCGACAGAAGCCTGAAAGTCCCCATGATGAAGGAACGCCACCACCATGCGGATGAACTCCATTCTGACCTTTTGTCCCCACTGGAACAAGCACACCCTGAAGCAACAGGGCTTGCACAGCCCCAAGGAGAACTGCCAACAGTCAGGTGACAGACGCTAATTGGGAGGAAAACCCCCGTTAGACTTACCGGTAACAGTATTTCCAGGAACCTTCCAGGACAGCTACTTGAGAGAGATGATCGGCTCCGCCCTCTACAGGAAACACAAATCAGATAGAATTTAAAAGGCCCCTCCCTTTCCTCTGACCCTCAGTTGTTTAGAAGATCAAGTAACCTCCACCGAAGGTGCACTCAGCAGAGGAAAAAAATAAAAAACAAAAAACACACCACCATCAGGAAAACATGATTGACCAGTGAAAAAATAGAATAGGGTGGGAATATAGACGCTGTCCTGGAAGGTTCCTGGAAATACCGTTACCGGTAAGTCTAACGGGGGTTTTCCCCCCTCACCTTCCAGGACAGCTACTTGAGAGGATAAGCAAGATATTATACCTTAGGGAGGGACAACAGCCTGAAGCACTTTCCTACCAAAGGAAAGGTCCTGGCTGGAAAGCATCTGAACTCTATAATGCTTGACAAATGCATGAGAGGAGGACCAGACGGCAGCTTTAGAGATATTTTCCCATTAAGCTCCCGCTCTTTCTGCCCATGATGTAGCTACGGATCTCGTTGAATGGGCCCCAATTCTAGAAGGAGGGGTGCGACCTGACGCTTTATATGCCTCACAGATAGCTCCCCTAATCCACCTAGCAATAGAACTTTTAGATGCATTGGACCCCTTCTTGGGGCCACTGAACAAAACTAACAGTTGGGAGGAACTCCTAAAACCACTGGTCTTTTCTAGATAAAGTAGAAGACACCTCTTAATGTCTAAAAGACAAAATATTTCCTTTTCCGCATTTTTGGGAGAGGTGCAGAAACTAGGGAGAACTACCTCCTGGGACCTATGAAAGTTGGAAGAAACTTTGGGTAAATAGAGTGGATCGGGTTTAATCACCACCCTGTCCTCTAAAATCTTCAGGAAGGGATCTTTACAGGAAAGAGACTCTAGATCCGGAATCCTTCGCCCTGACGTAATAGCCAAAAGGAAGGACAATTTCAAAGAAATCATTTCCAGGGAAGCCTCATGCAAAGACTCAAAAGGAGCCCTTGTTAGTGCATTTAATACCAACGACAGATCCCAGGGAGGAACATGTTTGAGGATCCTGGGGGTATGCCTAGATCTGGCTAAAAGGAACCTCCTGACTAAGGGATCTACCGCTAGTCTTCTCTCTGAAAATAAAGATAGGGCAGCAACCTGAACCCTAAGGGTGTTGACAGAGAGACCCCTTTTCACTCCCTCCTGCAGAAAATCTAAAATGCAGGGAGTGGAAAAAGAATCTAAACCAGATTTCCTTTGCCAGGAAATAAGTTTTCCAAACTTTCCCATAGATTCTTCTTGTGACCAATTTACGGCTGTGCAGTACAGTATGAATAACCCTCTCTGAACATCCATTTATAGGATGCGCATCCAGTAGGATGCGCCGCTCAGCCTCCAGGCCTTCAAATGGAAGGTCTGAGGGTTTGGATGCAATACCGGTCCCTGATGGAGTAGATCTTTTCGAACTGGAAGGGGCCAGGGAGGATACACAGATAGGGCCTTCAGAGAGGAGAACCAACTCCTCCTGGGCCACTAGGGGGCAATCAGAACGACTTCTGGTCTGTCCTGAATAATTTTCCGAATCACTAGGGGCAAAAGGGGAAAAGGAGGGAAGACATAGGCCAGGCTGAAGTCCCAAGGGAAGGACAGTGCATCCGTCCCCAAGGGCTCTGTTTCTCTTTCCAGAGAGAAGAACGCCGGTAGTTTCTTGTTGAGACTGGAGGCAAAAAGATCCACTGCAGGGAGACCCCATCTTAGCACCACCTCCTGGAATGTGCCTTGATGTAGTTCCCAACCGCTGGAACTGATGCTCACTCTGCTCAGAAAGTCCGCCAGCACATTTTCTGACCCCTTGATGTGAACTGCCCTTACTGAAGAGACATAGATCTCTGCCCAGGACAGAATCTGCTGCGTTAATGACAGAAGTGATTCCGAGTGAGTGCCCCCTTGCTTGTTCAAGTACGCCACTGTTGTGGCATTGTCTGAAAATATTAAAAGGTCCTTTGAATAGACCCTCTCTCCCAGAGACATAAGTGCTTTCCTCACAGCCAGAAGTTCTCTGAAATTCGAGGAGCGACCTGCTTCCTCTGGCAACCAGGCTCCTTGAGCCTGCCAACCCTGTGAGTGAGCACCCCAAGCCCACAGACTGGCGTCTGTGGTAATCTTGATTGGGCAATGTTGTGCCCAATCCTTCCCCCTCTGCAGATGTTCTCGCTGCTCCCACCAGGCGAGATCTAGAAAATTCCCTTCTGGTAGTTTTACCAGCGGATCCAGAGAATTTTTCCTGCAATGCCAATGGAGAAAAAGAAAAGCCTGAAGGGGTCTGGAATGCAATCGAGCCCAAGGCACCCCTGGAATGGCTGCAGTCATTAGGCCCAGCAACTGCATGATTCGCAGAAGGGAGGTCTGAGGGAGCAGTTTGAAGGTCTGCAGAGAGAGAAGAATTTTCACAATTTTCTCTTCGGGAAGAAAAATCTTTAGTGCAACAGAGTCTATTAAATAACCCAGAAAAAGTATGCTCTGTGAGGGTACTAGGCAAGACTTCCGTTGGTTGACCTTCCACCCTAATTTTTGAAAGGTCCGCAAAACCAACTGTAGGTCTTGAATAAGGGAGTCCTTGCCCTGAGAAAAATCAAAAAATCGTCTAGATATGGGACGATTGATAGACCTTGAATTCGAAAAAAGGCCACGACTTCAGCCATGATTTTTGTGAAAATCCTCGGTGCTGCCGAGAGACCAAAAGGAAGGGCATTGAACTGCCAATGAGACGGCTCGTTTCCCATGAGCACTGCAAACCTGAGGAACCTTCGATGGCTCTGGCAGATTGGTACATGAAGATAAGCGTCCTGAAGGTCCAGGGTCACCGTGAAGACCTCTGGTAACAACAGATTTCTTACTGAATAAATGTTCTCCATACGGAAAGGTCTGTAAACTATGTATTGGTTCAGGACGCTTAAATTTATGACCATACGAAAGCTGCCGGAAGCTTTCTTGACCAGAAAGACGTGAGAATAAAATCCCCGGAACCTCTGATCTTCTGGGACAGGAGAATAATTCCCTCTGTTTCCCACACAGAGATCAAATTTAACATGGCTTGCCGTCTCTCTTGGTCTCTCGGCAGGTGGGTAAGAAAAAACCTCTGGGGGGGGGGGGGGGGAGATTTTTGAACTCCAATCTGTAACACTTTACCAGAGTTTGAAGGATGAAGGAATTGGCGGAAATCTCTGCCCATTCCTTGATGAAAAGGCACAATCTTCCCTCTACCCCTAACCTGGCGTCACTGGGTATTCTTGGAAGGGGCTGAAGGAGCAAAGGGAGTTCCTCCTTTGAGTTTGTCTTTGTTAAAGGACCATTTCCTTTTAGCCTGTTCCCTATTGGCTTTAAAATTAGCCTTGTTTTGGAAGCCATGAAAAGGCCTCGTATTCTGGGGCTTATTCCTTTGGGAAGAAGGGAATCGACTACCTTTCTCAGAGGAACGAGATAAGACGTCTTCTAAGGAAGAACCAAACAACAGTTTGCCTTCGAAAGGAATGCCACAGAGCTTATTTTTGGAGATAAGGTCACCTTCCCAAGATTTAAACCAGATAGCTCGCCTAGCTGAATTAATGAGAGCAGAAGCCCTAGCTGCGGATTTCACTGAATCTGCTGCTGCATCAGCTAAGAAGGCGACTGACTTGGCAATGAGTGGGAGGGATTCTCTAATCTCTTCCTTGGGGGTGTCAGATGCCAGAAGATCATCTAGACGCTGAACCCATACGTCTAAATTTCTAGCCACACAGGTAGATGCTACCGCTGGGCCTAAAGAAGAAGCTGAAGCATCCCAGGCCCTATGCAG
This sequence comes from Aquarana catesbeiana, assembly GCF_042186555.1. NCBI lineage: Eukaryota > Metazoa > Chordata > Amphibia > Anura > Ranidae > Aquarana > Aquarana catesbeiana. The sequence goes on along the minus strand of NC_133326.1, from coordinate 417,746,048 downwards.
CAATGAGTCGGCCTTCCTATCCATTTGATCCTTAAGGACCCCAGAATCCTCAAAAGAAAGATCTGATCTTTTGGACATCTGCAACATAGGGGCATCTAATCTAGGACACTTAAAGAAAACCTCCTCAAAGTCAGGCTGAAAAGGAAATCCTGTTTTGTGTCCTCTGGATTGGAACAACCTTTTTTTCAGGTTCTTTCCATTCAGATAGAATCAGGTCTCTAAGAGGCTGATGTACCGGAAAGGTTCTAGATTTCGTCCCTGAAGGCCCCTATACATTTTATCCTGTACAGATTGAGCATGCTGTGGCATCTCAATCTGCTCTGACGTATAAATTGCTTTTAATAGTTCATCAATATCCTCAACTGGAAAGAGATACTTGGATGAGCTACCTGTATCTTCCTCTGATGCAGACTTTTCATCAGATGAAGAGACTGAATTCTCACCCTCCTCCAGATCAGAGGTATTGCGTGAACTAATAGTCTCAGATACTAATAAGGGAAGGGACTTGGCAGAGGTTGAAGGATCTTGAACTATGGGTCTAGAAGAGGGAGGGCCTAAACTAGTAACCCTGTCATTCAGTGACCGAAAAGAATCCACTACCTCCTTCATAGAAGTCATTAACTCCCTAAAGGAGGAAGACTCTGAACTAGCTCTGGGTGGGATACAATCCACACAAAATAGCTTTTTATAACTATCAGAGAGCCTGGCTCTACAGTTCCCACATTTCTTCTTCACCGATTTGGCCTAGAAGAGAGCAGAAACAAGGGCCATGAATAAAAATGATCCATACAAAAGAAGCTCCTTGCTGTAGCTATCCACAGACCAGGGCTTACCTTGGGGGCAGTATGGGACCCGGATGCTGCCGCTGGTTCAATACGAGCGGACGTTCCATCCTCAGACCTGTCCTCAGGCTCCATGAAGCAAGCGGAGAACGGTCGCAGAGAAGACTGCTGCTGTACCGCAAAAAAACTGCGCCTAGAATGGCATTCTTAGCAGGCCATTCCCCTGCAGCATGTCCTCAGTGTCTCCACACCATGCTCCTTATAAAAACTTGGCGTCCGGAAGTGCGTCATGTGACTTTCTGTTCCGGCGCCATCTTGCTGCATCACTGTAAGTCCTCTTGACGCCATCTTGGTACACCGGAATGAAGCAATTAGGAGGACACAGTTCCACACAGCAGCGCTGGGGAAAGGAAGGGAGTTGCCACCATTTTACAAAGGCAAGTAACCCTTAGAAATAGGAAACCCTTCTGGTACAGACCATCATCCAGGACTTGGCCACAACTAGTCCTGGATGAAACCAGAGAAGGGGGGTCCACCAACCACAGTTACCAGACCATAAGAAAAGAACAAACGTGTCGGTGCTCCTGGAGGGACTGGAAACACAAAACAACTGAGGGTCAGAGGAAAGGGAGGGGCCTTTTAAATTTGATTTGTGTTTCCTGTAGAGGGCGGAGCCGATCATCTCTCTCAAGTAGCTGTCCTGGAAGGTGAGGGGGGAAAAAACCCTTTTCTCCTGTGAGACAATGTCATCCAGGGTAGCCCCAAACAGACATTGCCTTGAAATGGTAACCCAATCAGAGCTTTTTTAGAAGCCCAGTCCACAGACCAACACCTAAAGTGGTTGTAAACTCTTTACAACCACTTTTTACTACAGGAAAGCCTATATTTAGACTTACCTGTAGCTACACTAGATATCTCCTAAACCTACACATTTAGGAGATATCCCCTGTATTTGCATGTGCCAACGTCATCGGCACATGCACACTGAAGCAATGGCAGTACGTGCCGTTGCTTCAGTTTGACTGTGCCGTAACCGGCGGCTCCTACGCGCAAGTGACGTCATCGCGGCTCCGGTCAATCACAGCGCAGCGATACCCGGAAGTAACTCCAGGGAGAAATGGTCGGTGCTGTGTACGGGCACCGCAGTGGGGGCTTCGATCTCAGGTAAGTAATTCATAATGAGCTAGTATGCTATGCATACTAGCTCATTATGCTTTTGACTTGCAGTGTTTTTTTTTTCCCTAGGGTTTACAACCACTTTAAGCCCCAATACATGTCTAAGCACCACTGCAGAAACAGAGAGCTTAGCAACCAAGGGAACTGTGTCCAAGAGGCATCGCATACAAACTGCAGCCCCCAGACCAACTGGTCCGCAAACTCAGAGAAAGCACAGGGAATCTGCTCAACCTCCAGGTATGTCAGAAGGATCCTTCAAAGCTGGACAGGGCGGCAGGGTGGTCCACTACTGGTGGAACAGTCCACTCTTTATGGAGGGTGAAGCATCTTTGGAATCACAAAGGGACACTTTGGACACTCCCAGTCGATATGAATATTCCAAAATAGGACTGAGAAGGGAACGCTTTTGCCGTGCAAGACAGTTTATGGGTGCCAAGGGGACAACCAGCACCTTCTTGTGCGCCACTGCACTTGTGGAGGAACAACCTCAATAACTGCCAGGACAGAGAGTGTGGCCACCAACCCAGCAAGGTGGGCCACATCCACGACGGCAGAGCAAGACATAGGCCCAGTCAAGAGCGATGAGGCAGGGGAGGGTGCCATTTGCTAGACTATAAGCCTAAGCGCCACCTGTGAAAACGCAAAGAACACAGGGGGGCCGCCGACTGAAACCTCCGCCGCCTTAGGCCCCGCACAGGGGCATCCGAGGCCCCTCATGGAGGGGGCGCCTACGGAGGGCCCACTTAACGCCCCCAAAAGGGGGGTCGCCCTCAAAGCCCCCACAGCGCAGTCCCCCTGAAAGGAGTCTGGCGTGGCCATGCCGACTAGTAGGCCGTAGCCTAAATTTTCAGCCGCCCGCTGCGAGGGCACAGGTCCGCGGGGGGACTGGACCAGGCTAGAGCCAAGGAAGAAAAGCAGATGCCCGCAACTAAAAGCCGCGGCCTCGCCGCCAGCTCTAGGACCGCCCCACATGTCTCCCGGTCAGAAGGCCGCAAAATTTTCGGCCGCCCGCCGTGACCTAAAAAAGGGCCACTGCAGGGGGCATGGATCTGCGGATGCCTGGTCACCAACCCAACCATCCAGCAGGTGCCAAGGTATACCACCCCCCCATAGTGACAACCCTGGAGGGGGCGTGGACAGTATCTAAAGCACCTAAGCCAGAGGCCTGGGCCTCAACCGGGGAAGGGGGGGTGTGGAGGCGAACCCCAGAGGGACTGACCACCGCAGGGAGTACCCACACCACTCAAGGGAAGGAGAGGAAGGGGCCCCTTACTTACCGATCCCACGAGTGCGCGGGTAACGCTCCCAGACGGATCCTCCTAACCACCGAAGTGGGGGGGGCTGTCTGCCATGAGGAACGCTGCGACTCAGGCCAAGACCCGGTCGTATGCCACCTAGATGTTTAACTTGCAGAGCCAGCCCCCGTCCAGTGGGGCTATGTCGCGGCCAACCTAGAGCATAGCTGTGGTCTGCACACGCTCGCTGGCCAGACTGGGGAGACTACTGGATCTTAGTGTCCAGCCCGTCACCCAGTCTGGCAGGTGATTGTAGATCTCACAGGGAAAAAAAAAAAAAAAATCGAAGAGAAAAAAAGTAGTTTAAAAAAAAAGTTTAGGTCCTTAATCCTGACTTGGAAAAAAAAAAAAAACTGAAGGCCTATAGCAGAGAGGGGGATGTATATCACCTAGGACTACCTATAGGCATAGCCAAGTCTTTTTTCTGCCTAGTGTCCTACTCCTGTAGGGGGCGATATAACCCTATGGTTCTGAATAATGGAGTGCTGTGTCTGTCAGTGAACGAAAGAGAAAACGTATTTGTGTATTCGTTACACATAACTGATGGTGGTAAAAGTACCCCACAATAAGAGCTGTACGTGGAATAAATTCTCTCTAGAACTCATTTTGGCCAGCTCAGGTTTTTTTTCCTAAAAGCAAAGTATAACAGGATACTTACATTTATAGGTAATAACACCAGGTTATTGAGGTAGTTGATCCAGGGAGTAAATGATTGCTTTCTAGGGGATAAAAGGAAATTGTCCCCCAGCTGGAACAAATTGGATCATGTGTTATTGGAGTTTATTTTGCCTTCATCTGGGATCAGCTGTGGATATAGGATAGTGCATATGGAGCTTTACTACTTTTTTTTTTTTTACCAGCGAACTATCCAAGGTATCCAAATATGAGTTTTTTTGTTTTAAGGGTTTTAGATATGTTTCAATACATCTTTCATTTTAACCCTTTCATGCCTAAGCCTATTTCTGACATTTGTTGCTTGCAAGTTAAAATCCATATTTTTTACTAGAAAATTACTTAGAACCCCTAAACATACACACATCTTTTAAACTGAATTTTTTTTTGGGGGGGGGGGGACATGAATTTAAAAAAAAAATAGACAGTAAAAAGTTAACCCATTTTTTTTTGTGTAAAATGTGAAAGATGATGTTACGCCAAGTAAATAGATACCCAACATGACATGCTTTGAAATTGTGCACTCATGGTATGGCGACAAACTATGGTACCTAAAATTCTCCATAGGTGACGCTTTAAAAAAAATTAACGGTTACCAGGTTAGAGTTACAGAGGAGGTCTATTGCTAGAATTATTGCTCGCACTCTGACGATCAAGGAAATACCTTACATGTGTGATTTGAACACCATTTACAGGCGAGACTTACCTGTGTGTTTTCTTTGCTGCGCAAGCTCGTGGGGGCGCTTTAAAAATTTTTTTTTTAATTCGCCAAAAAACAGTGATTCTGAACATTGTCAGTTTTTAAATTGCCGCCATTAGCAGCAGAGTAAACTGGAAGTGACGTCGCTTCCGTGTTTACACATAGGAGACTGGAACAAAGCTGTTTCCGGCCTCCTTCCAGTCTGACTCTAGCCGGTGGAAGTGCCAGATCATGGCTTGGGTCTCCCGGTGGGACGGGAGGCCCGGGTAGAGGGGGATCCCGCTCCTCCGTGATAATAGCAGATGCAGCTGTAGGCAACAGTGCTGCAGCTGCAGGCATCACCCCAGTATCACCCCTTAAAGCCAAGGCCACATGTGCATACGGTCAGCGCTAAGGGGTTAAACCTTCATTACTTAGCCGTTAAATTTTTGTAGTAGTATGGCTGCTTACTGGTAATTATAAAGACAAGCAAATGAATAGAAGGACCCTGGGATGTAGCATCTTGAAGTTGATATATTTTTGCTTGCTCGCTAACTTTTTTCATATATATATATTAATATATATATATATTAATATATATATATATATATATATATATATATATATATATATATATATATATATATATATATATATATATATATATATATATATATATATATATATATATACACACATATATATATACACACACATACCATTTTTTTTAATATACACTCATTTATTTTTAACCTGAATGGGTTATTTTAGAAGGTAAGGGTTTATATAATACTCAATCTTAAAAGTAGAAAGTCCTTCCAAGTGGAAGTTGGCCCCACCACTTTCCCAGGCTCATAACCTTCTGGGGCATATCCTAGATCCCAGGAGCCTGCGGGACCATTCACAGGGTGCAGCACAGCTTGAGCTTGTGCTATGGGAAGCCAGTTGTGAAGCCGCAAGGAGTCATAGCGGGCTTCCCATAGTTAACATGCCAATGCCAGGGACCCTAAGGCCACTGAATCATTGACCTGGGTGAGGACAGAGTAGGGCTGGGAGATTTTCCACAAAAAAAAAAAAAAAATTGCGATTTTCTTAAAAAAAAAAAAAAAAAAAAAAAAAAAAAAAAAAAAAAAACTTGATTTACGATTCGTTTTTTTTTTTTTTTTGGACATCGTGCCAGTCCTGAAGAGCTGCGGGCAGGAATTTTTAGGCGAGGCCGCAGCTTCGGTCTAGCCCACGGCATCTGGCCTCACGGACTAGGCCGAAGCCTCACTAAAACCTCCTGCCCACAGCTCCTCAGGACCAGCGTGGTGGGAGGAAAAAAAAAAAATCTAAAAAAATCGATTTGCTTAAATTTTGAATCGGTTTGACCTCTCAACTCGATTCAAGATTTAAATCGATTATTTCCCCAGCCCTAGGACAGAGCTGGATCCCCTAAACAGATGAGTGTCCAATTATTAAAAAGTTAGCAGCTACAGTTTTTGTAGCTGGTGACTTAATTTCTTGGAACCTGGTGGAAGAACCACTTAATGCAATACTAATATTTCAAATGCTTCATAAAGATAGCCAATATTAAATGGGTGCTATGGGCAAATTATATACCCCTCTCAGATGAGGGTCAGAACTAGGGTCTACACTGTAGCAAAGGACCTCAAGATCAAACTTTTTGGGGGCTAGATGGTACAAAGAATGTGGCCAAATAATTTTGGTTACGAAAAAAAAATCATTGCTCTGTATAAAATTACATTTTTCCTTTTACAAGATAGGATCTGTATTAATACGACTGAGCCTATGCCATTTTAAATCAACATTAAAAATGAACCAAAAAATTTTCAGATTTCAGCTTTTGTTTTTTTACACCACAGTCACATTCAAGAACCTGGGTTTTCAGTACCTCTCATGTAAATGACTAGTGAGTGCATTTACAAAACTTAATAAAGCCCCTGGAAGAACTTATCAAAGTTACTGTGGATATGTTACATTTCAGTTTAGAGAAAGTAGGTTACAAATAGGTATATATTATCTGGTGAGGCGCTTTAATTTCTGTTTGCAGTATTATAATGCTGGCTTTAAGAGCCCTTTCACACTGGGGCGGTTTGCAGGCGCTATTGCGCTAATAATAGCGCCTGCAAACCAACTTGAAAGTGCCGCTACTTTGATTCCAGTGTGAAAGCCCCGAGGGACGGCGCGGCTATACCGCCGGCAAAGCGCCTCTGCAGAGGCGCTTTGCGGTGGTATTTAACCCTTTCTCGGCCGCTAGCGGGGGCTAAAACCGCCCCGCTAGCGGCCGCATACCGACGGTAAAACACCGCTAATAGCGCGTTTTACCGCCCCAATGTAAAAGGGCTCTAATCACACAAAAGATAGTTTTTAGTATAGTGGTTGAAAAGCCAGGTGTAAACAAAAAAAAAAAAAAAAAAAAAAGAAGGTGTCCTATAAAAACAGTCTAAAGCCGGCCACAGTTTGAATCTTGGCTGGTTTAACAGGGACCGGCCAAGATCTGAACCATGTATGGGCAGGCTGATTGTACCAAACTTCAAATAGATCAACTTAAAGCGGAACTTGCATCATTTTTTCATCTTTCCATCTATTCAATTTTCTGCCCTTGTTGTTCTAACTTTGGATAGTAAAACTTTTTTCTGCCAGTAAATACCTTACTTAACCACTTCGCATCCAGGCCAATTCTGACACTTCGCTCCTACATGTCAAATATCATAATTTCTTTGCTATAAAATTACATAGAACCCCCAAATATTATATATGTCTTTTTAGCAGAGACCCTAGAGAATACAATGGCGGTCATTGCAACTTTTTATCTTGCACGGTATTTGCGCAGCAAGTTTCAAACGCTTTTTTTTTTTTTTTTAAAGTTTCATGCTTTAAAAAAAAAAAAAAAAAACAGCAAAGTTAGCCAAATTTTTTTGGCATAATGTGAAAGATGAAGTTACGCCGAGTAAATAGATACCTAACATGTAACGCTTCAAAATTGCACACGCTCGTGAAATGGCGCCAAACTTTGGTACTTAAAAATCCCCATAGGCGACGCTTTAAAATTTTTTACTGGTTACATGTTTTGAGTTACAGAGGAGGTCTAGGGCTAGAATTATTGCTCTCGCTCTAACGTTCGCGGCGATACGGCACATGTGGTGTGGTTTGAACACCGTTTTCATATGTGGGCGGAACTTACGTATGAGTTCGCTTCTGCGTGCGAGTTCACGGGGACAGGGGCTCTTTAAAATTATTTTTTTTTTATTGTTGATTTTACTTAAATTTTTTTATTTTGACACCTTTTTAAAAAAAAAATTTTTTTTGATCACTTTTATTCCTATTACAAGGAATGTAAACATCCCTTGTAATAGGAATATGACATGATCGGTCCTTTTTACAGTGAGATATGGGGTCAATAAGACCCCACATCTCACCTCTAGGCTGGGAAGCCTAAAATAAAAAAAATAAAAAAAAAAAAAAAAAAAGATCACCGCTTCCCAGTCGAGGCGGCGCCGTTTTTTTTTAATGCAGAGGCCGGGCGTGACGTCATAACATCGCGCCCAGCCTCCGATCGATCATAGGGACTCCGGCGGCCGTCTGGTCCGCCGGAAATCTCTATGATCTACATCCAGCGCCGGCGGATCCGCTCTCCGACTCACCGATCGCTGAGGTGAGTCGGTAGAAGCACCAGAGGGCGGCGGGAGGGGGGGGGCGTCCCCTTTCGCCGCCTGTAAGAACGATCAAGCGGCGGAACTGCCGCTATGATCATTCTTATGGTGTACGGAATCGCCGGCTGAAAATGCCGGTATCTGAATGATGTCTGTAGCCTCAGGCATCATTCAGATATAACGCCGGAAAGTCGAGGCCGTCATATGACAGCCTAAGGATATCAAGTGGTTAAATACAGCCCACTTGCTGTTTTTTGTCTGGAAAAATGCCTACGCGTTTGACATCATGCACAGCTCTCTCTCTGTCGTGAGTGTTTGCCAGAAGGGAAGGGGAAAGAGTCATAAGTGGGCCAATCAGAGCTGCAGAGCTGGAGGTGTGCCTCTGTGCATCTGTGTAAATCCAGGAAGTGATGAACAGGCAGCAACTTCAGCTGCCCACAGTTAATATGGATGCAGCCAGACTCAGTGGAGGGAGATTTCTGCAGCATATTTGGCAAGTACAGAATCACAGTATATATAAAATATGCAAAGTGGTTGGAGGGAAGCTTCAGAATGGCAAAGATGTTTTTATTACAAATTATGCGAGACTGAAGTTTCTCTTTAAGTACAACCAGCCAGTCAGATTTTACATGCAATTATTGCTAGCGGCTATTATAGCTGCTAGTAGTAATCGTGTTCTGCTGGCGAGGACAACTCCCCCTGCACCCCACCTCCTGCTGGGAAAACCCAATGGCTCTACGGGAAAGATTCCTCCAAACATTGACTGTGTTGATGGGGGAATTGAGCAATTTTCTTTCCTGCAACCAATCGCTCTGTCTATGGCCAGCTTAAGAGCAGAGATGTACAGACCCAGTGTTGCATGACCATATCACTTACTATGAGCTTTTGATCAACCATCGTTATGTGCTAATGCCAAGCCCTTCAGGTTTCAGCCAACCTGACACATTCTCTGCCTAGGAATCAGAAATGTTCTGATTTGTTGATCAAAGTAATGAGATAGAACCAAAAAGGCTCACTACCTTATTTTGGCAAAAAAAATAATGAATGAGAAAAAATGGTTTCAAATAAACCTCTTCAATACCATTATATCAAATGTATTATTACCGGTCTTATTTGTTAATTTAATTACACCTTTTTTAGGATTTTTGCACAAAGACAAACGGCATATTATATTGAATAAGTGAACCCTTACACGCTGTAAGCAAGGCTCAACTAACCCCTTAATGACAAAAAAAAAAAAAAAAAAAGTATAATAAAAATAATACACACATACAGTGGATATAAAAAGTCTACACACCCCTGTTAAAATGGCAGGTTTCTGTTATGTAAAAAAATGACAAAGATAAATCATTTCAGAACTTGTTCCACCTCAACCACTTAAGAACTGAGTTTCTTTCTGAGATTTGGCGTTTGGTGTTTATAACAGGTTTTTTTGCTAGAAAATGACTTAGAACCCCCAAACATTATATATATATTTTTTTCTAACACCCTAGAGAATAAAATGGCAGTCGTTGGAATACTTTCTGTCACACCGTATTAACGCAGCGGTCTAACAAGCGCATTTTTTATTTTTTTTTCTTTAATACACTTTTTTGAATTAGAAAATAAGACAACAGAAAAGTTAGCCCAATTTTTTTTTATATTGTGAAAGATAATTTGACGCAGAGTAAATTGATATCCAGCATATCACGCTTCGAAATTGCGACAAACTTTTACATTTACAAATCTCCATAGGCGATGTTTAAAAAATTCTACAGGTTGCATGTTTTGTGTTACAGAGGAGATCTAGGGCTAGAATTATTGCTCTCGCTAGAACGATCGTGGCGACACCTCATAAGTGTGATCTGTACACCATTTTCATATGCGGATGCTGCTTACGTATGCGTTTGCTTCTGCACACAAGCTCGGCGGGACGGGGCATGTTTAAAAATTTTCTTCTTCATTTTACCTTTTATTTTTTATTTTTACCCTGTTCTTTAAAATAATAAATTGTGTCACTTTTATTCCTATTACAAGGAATGTAAACATCCCTTGTAATAGAAAAAAAAGGCATGACAGAACCTCTTAAATATGAGATCTGGGGTCAAAAAGACCTCAGATCTCATATTTACACTACAATGCAATAAAAAAAAAATAAATAAATAAATGTCATTTGAAAAAAAATGTAAGATAAAAAAAAAGTCCCTTTACGAGCTATGGGCGGAAGTGACATTTTGATGTCGCTTCCACCATGCAATAATATGGAGACGGGTGGGGGGGCCCATCTTCCCCTCACTCCTCTCCATGCCTAACAGGGAGTAGAACGCGAATGCCTCTGCCGCTACCAAAGGCTCTAGTAAGCTGCGGAGGGCACCGGAGCACGGCGGGAGGGTGGGCCCTCCTGCCGTGAAAATCGGACAGGTGGAGCGCCCAACCAGGTCCGCGTGAAAGTCGGACAGGCGAACCTGATGGGAAAGCCTGTGTAAAAGGGGCCTTAATGTGGCCTATAAACTATACAACTCAATTGAAAAACAAACTGAAATCTTTTTTTTCTTTGGGGGGTGGGGCTTTTGAATTATAATTAAAAAACAAAATAATGTGGTTGCGCAAGTGTGCACACCCTCTTATAACTGGGGATGTAGCAGTGATCATTATTAAGCAGTCACATTCAAACTCGCGTTAACCACTTACGGACCGCCCGCCATCATTATGCATCAGCACTTTGAAGATTAATATTGGTGTTATGGCAGCAGATAGCTGCCATAAGCCCGGTATCCTCTTCTTCAGTGGGCAGTCCTCTTTCAGATAAAAGTGGTCTCTGCAGCGTATTCACCGTGATATCACTTTTAATTGGGGGGGGGGGGGGGGGGGAGATTGGGCCCCCCTCCCGCCGCCCTCAGAGGGTCTCAGCCGATAGTGGCGGAGACGATCCGGTCTTCTCTCCTGCTTGGCTGGCTGCCGAGTGAGGGGAAGATGCCCGCAACTCGGCTCCATAGCACTGACTGGCGAAAAGGACGTCAAACGTGACTTCCACATAATGCTCTTTTTTTTTTCAAATCACTTTTTTATTGCATTTTAGTATAAAAAAAAGATCTGAGGTCTTTTTGACCCCATATCTCATATTTAAGAGGTCCTGTCATGCTTTTTTTCTATTACAGGGGATGTTTACATTCCTTGTAATAGGAATAAAAGTGCCCCAATTTTTTATTTTTTTTAAAGAACAGTGTAAAAATAAAATAAGAAAAAAAAAAAAAAATTTAAAGCGCCCCGTCCCGATGAACTTGCGCACAGAAACGTACGCATACGTGAGTAGCACCCGCATATGAAAACTGTGTTCAAACCCCACATCTGAGGTAATGCCAGTATCATTAGAGCAAGAGCAATAATTCTAGCCCGAGAATATATATATATATATATAAAATTTTCTACCAAAAAAAATTTTAACTTGTAAACACCAAGTCTGAAAAATAGGCCCGGTCTTTAAGAGGTTAAATAGGAGTCAGTACATACCTACCATCATTTAAAGTACCTCTGATTAACCCCAAATAAAGTTCAGCTGTTCTAGTAGGTCTTTTGACATTTTCTTAGTTGCATCCTTCAGCAAAAGCCATGAACGGTAGAAAGCATCAGAGGGATGTCATTGTTAAAAGGCAAGTCAGGAGAAGGGCATAGGCGTGCGCACAGGGTGTGCCTGGCCACACCCTAATCACCCCATGTGCATTAGCATTATCCAGAAGCAGCACCAGGTGGGTGGTCGGGGGTGCCAGTGTAAATGCCCCCATTATTAAAAGTCTAGGTTCACCTTTAGGAACACGTTACACCAGTATTTAGGGTGTACCATAATATGCTCCCAATGGACTGCCTCCCACCACCAGAGCTCCCTTCCTGTGACAGAAGGTGGCATTTATGTGTGTTGGGACTTTGGGGTGCACACCCTAATGCAATAAATAGGCTGCGCACACCTATGGAGAAGGGTACAAAAGAATTTCCAGGGCATTACATATACCATGGAACACAGGGAAGACAATCAAGTGGAGAAAATATGGCACAATAGTTACATTACCAAGAACTGAACGTCCCTTCAAAATTGATGAAATAACGATTAGAAAACTGGTCAGGGAGGCTGCTAATGGGCCTACAAAAACATTAAAGTGGTTGTAAACTCTCCCCAACAAATTTGTCCCATGTAAATCAGCATAAAAAACCTAAATGAACACTGCTTGTAGATATCTCCTTACTTGCTTAGTATTGTTGTAATCCTTTTTGTTCTTTAGAATGACTTCACTGAGCATGCCCAGATCTCCCCTGATTTACGGAACACTCTGTGTACTTATCTGTCTATTATCAGATCTTCTTACGGCACAACTCTGAAATCCCAGGAGACTGCATAATTATTCAGAGCTTCATACTACACCCCATGTGACATCACATGCAGTGTAAACTTGGGCATCAGACAGGATTACTGCAGCCTTATCAGCTGAAGCTAAGACTGACACAGGCAAACACTAAATAATAGGTACAAGTAAATACTATCAAATAAAACAAGTCAGCTATGAGCAGTGAAACAGGGTTGCCATAGAAACATTGGATTGAGAAGAAAGCTTGGTTAACAGTACAGAAAGTGCTCAATGAAATACACTCTACTGTGAACTCAGAAAACAATACTTAACCACTTGACTACTGGGCACTAAAACCCCCTTAATAACCAGACCAATTTTCAGCTTTTGGTGCTCTCACACTTAGAATGACAATTACTCAGTCATGCAACATTGTGCCCAAATTAAATGTGTGTCCTTTTTTCCACACAAATAGAGCTGTCTTTTGGTGGTATTTAATCACCGCTGGGTTCTTTATTTTTTGCGATATAAAAGAAAAAAAGACCGAAAATTCTGTAAAAAAATGCATTTTTCTTCGTTTCTGTTATAAAATTTTGCAAATTAGCAATTTTTTCACATGTGAGTCTTTTACACAGCGTGGCCACATACAGAGGCCCAACATGCAGGGAGCACCATCAGGCATTCTAGGAGCACCCAGGCCAATTCTGACATTTCTCTCTTACATGTAAAAATCATAATTTATTTGCTAGAAAATTACATAGAACCCCAAAACATACACATATATATATATTTTTTTTTTTTTAGCAAAGACCCTAGAGAATACAATAGCGGTTGTTGCAACTTTTTATCTCGCACGGTATTTGCGCAGCAATTTTTCGAACGCGTTTTCTTTTTTAAAAAAAACAGTTTTGTGCTTTAAAAAAAAAAAAAAAAACAAAAAACAGTAAAGTTAGCCCAATGTTTTTGCATAATGTGAAAGATCAAGTTATGCCGAGTAAATAGATACCCAACATGTCACCCTTCAAAATTGCACACGCTTGCGGAATGGCGCCAAACTACGCTACTTAAAAATCCCCATAGGAGATGCTTTCAAATTTTTTACTGGTTGCATGTTATGAGTTACAGAGGAGGTCTAGGGCCAAAATTATTGCTCTCGCTCTACCGATCGCAGCGATACCTCACATGTGTGGTTTGAACACCATTTTCATATGTGGGCGCAACTTACGTATGCGTTCGCTTCTGCACGCGAGCACACAGGGAAAAACTTTTTTTTAATTGTTCATTTTACTTTATTTTAGTTTGAGGCTTTTTTCCAAAAAATTAATTTTTTGATCACTTTTATTTACATAGTTACATATAGTTACATAGTAGGTGAGGTTGAAAAAAGACACACGTCCATCAAGTCCAACCTATGTGTGCGATTATGTGTCAGTATTACCTTACATATCCCTGTATGTTGCGGTCATTCAGGTGATTATCTAATAGTTTCTTGAAGCTATCAATGCTCCCCGCTGAGACCACTGCCTGTGGAAGGGAATTCCACATCCTTACCGCTCTTACAGTAAAGAACCCTCTACGTAGTTTAAGGTTAAACCTCTTTTCTTCTAATTGTAATGAGTGGCCCCGAGTCTTATTAAACTCTCTTCTGCGAAAAAGTTTTATCCCTATTGTGGGGTCACCAGTACAGTATTTGTAAATTGAAATCATATCCCCTCTCAAGCGTCTCTTCTCCAGAGAGAATAAGTTCAACGCTCGCAACCTTTCCTCATAACTAAGATCCTCCAGACCCTTTATTAGCTTTGTTGCCCTTCTTTGTACTCGCTCCATTTCCAGTACATCCTTCCTGAGGACTGGTGCCCAGAACTGGACAGCATACTCCAGGTGCGGCCGGACCAGAGTCTTGTAGAGTGGGAGAATTATCGTTTTATCTATGGAGTTGATCCCCATTTTAATACATGCCAATATTCTGTTTGCCTTATTAGCAGCAGCTTGGCATTGCATGCCATTGCTGAGCCTATCATCTACTAGGACCCCCAGGTCCTTTTCCATCCTAGTAATGTAATGTAAACATCCCCTGTAATAGGAATATGACAGGTCCTCTTTACAGTGAGATATGGGGTCAATAAGACCCCACATCTCACCTCTAGGCTTGGAAGCCTGAAATATAAAAAAAAAAAAAAAAATGATCTTGGCTTCGATCGTAGCGGTGAGTCAGTAGAAGCACCTGTGGGCGGCAAGGGGGGGGTCGTCCCCTCTCACCTCCCGTAAGAACGCCAGAAAAGCCGCTATGATCATTCTCATGGTGTAGGGAATCGCCGGCTGAAAAAGTTGATATCTGAATGATGCCTGTAGCTGCAGGTGGTTAAAACACATTTTTTTTTTTTAACATAAAGTTGTCCATTTATATAATATTTCTAACACATAGCATGCACTACTAGATTGTAAGCTCTAACGAGCAGGGCCCTCTGATTCCTCCTGTATTGAATTGTATTGTACCTGTACTGTCTGCCCTAATGTTTTAAAGTGCTGCGTAAACTGTTGGCGCTATATAAATCCTGTATAATGTACATACCAAAAACTACACCCCAAAATAGATTCTCCTACTCCTCCGGAGTACGGCGATACCACATGTGTGAGACTTTCACAGCCTGGCCACATACAGTGGCAGAGTATGGCGGGGCATGGCAGAGTATGGCGGGGCATGGCAGAGTATGGCGGGGCATGGCAGAGTATGGCGGGGCATGGCAGAGTATGGCGGGGCATGGCAGAGTATGGCGGGGCATGGCAGAGTATGGCGGGGCATGGCAGAGTATGGCGGGGCATGGCAGAGTATGGCGGGGCATGGCAGAGTATGGCGGGGCATGGCAGAGTATGGCGGGGCATGGCAGAGTATGGCGGGGCATGGCAGAGTATGGCGGGGCATGGCAGAGTATGGCGGGGCATGGCAGAGTATGGCGGGGCATGGCAGAGTATGGCGGGGCATGGCAGAGTATGGCGGGGCATGGCAGAGTATGGCGGGGCATGGCAGAGTATGGCGGGGCATGGCAGAGTATGGCGGGGCATGGCAGAGTATGGCGGGGCATGGCAGAGTATGGCGGGGCATGGCAGAGTATGGCGGGGCATGGCAGAGTATGGCGGGGCATGGCAGAGTATGGCGGGGCATGGCAGAGTATGGCGGGGCATGGCAGAGTATGGCGGGGCATGGCAGAGTATGGCGGGGCATGGCAGAGTATGGCGGGGCATGGCAGAGTATGGCGGGGCATGGCAGAGTATGGCGGGGCATGGCAGAGTATGGCGGGGCATGGCAGAGTATGGCGGGGCATGGCAGAGTATGGCGGGGCATGGCAGAGTATGGCGGGGCATGGCAGAGTATGGCGGGGCATGGCAGAGTATGGCGGGGCATGGCAGAGTATGGCGGGGCATGGCAGAGTATGGCGGGGCATGGCAGAGTATGGCGGGGCATGGCAGAGTATGGCGGGGCATGGCAGAGTATGGCGGGGCATGGCAGAGTATGGCGGGGCATGGCAGAGTATGGCGGGGCATGGCAGAGTATGGCGGGGCATGGCAGAGTATGGCGGGGCATGGCAGAGTATGGCGGGGCATGGCAGAGTATGGCGGGGCATGGCAGAGTATGGCGGGGCATGGCAGAGTATGGCGGGGCATGGCAGAGTATGGCGGGGCATGGCAGAGTATGGCGGGGCATGGCAGAGTATGGCGGGGCATGGCAGAGTATGGCGGGGCATGGCAGAGTATGGCGGGGCATGGCAGAGTATGGCGGGGCATGGCAGAGTATGGCGGGGCATGGCAGAGTATGGCGGGGCATGGCAGAGTATGGCGGGGCATGGCAGAGTATGGCGGGGCATGGCAGAGTATGGCGGGGCATGGCAGAGTATGGCGGGGCATGGCAGAGTATGGCGGGGCATGGCAGAGTATGGCGGGGCATGGCAGAGTATGGCGGGGCATGGGGGGGGTGGCTGAGCATGGAGGGATGGATGGCTGGATGTGACTGCACATGTCACTGAGCAGCACTGTGGGCACTACACATCCAGCCCACAGCGTGACTCCCATCCGATCTCTCCCCCTCTGAGGAACCAGTGTCATGACGCCGGTTCATTTGACGGAGCGATCACATGGTAAACGACCGTGACCCGTCAGGTCCTCTGAACCCGGCGGTCACGGATGTTCCCGTGTGCGCGCCCCAGGGGGCGCGCGGGAGCAGTTTTCTGCATATAACGTGATCCCAGAGTTATCCAACCGCCCTGCAGCCGTCATTTGGCTATGGGCCGGTTGGCAACTGATTAAGATGGCGCTGCCTAACCCCTGGAAACAAGTTTTTTAAAGTTTCTTTAAACAGCAAGTAATATGCGATTTGGGCTGGATTACAGTGGCTATAGTTTGATAATTACTTATTATAATGAACTAAATGAAAAGCAACATCAGAGTGGGAGAGTTTACTTCCTCGTTAAATGAGCTGCAGAAATATCTGGCAAGCACTGGCTGTGTGGTACATGTGACAACAATCTCCCGTGTTCTTCATATGTCTGGGCTATGGGGTAGAGTGGAAAGATGAAAACCGTTTAAGAAAAACATCCAAGCCCAGCTAAATTTTGCAAAAACACATCTGAAGTCACCCAAAACCATGTGGGAAATGTGTTTGATGAAACCAACTTTGAACTTTTTGGCCAATTCCAAAAGATATATTTGGCGCAAAAACACTGCACTTCACCAAAAGAAAACCATACCCAGAGTGAAGCACGGTGGTGGCAGCATCATGTTTGGGGTGCTTTTTCTTGAGCTGGAACAGGGGCCTTAGTCAAGGTAAAGGGAACTATGAACAGTTCCAAATACCAGTCAATATTGGCAGAAAGCCTTTAGGCTTCTGCTAGAAAGCTGAACACGAAGTGGAACTTAATCTTTCAGCATGACAACGACCCAAAGCATAAATCCAAAAAAACAAAGCAATGGCTTCACCGGAAGAAGATTAAAGTTTGGGAATGGCCCAGACCTGAATCTGATTGAAAATCTGTGGGGTGATCTGAAGAAATGACACATTGCTAAAATGTAAAGTAGTAAGAGTACAGCTTGTATAACCGTGTAAATTTGCTGTCCCCTCAAAATAACTGAACACACAGCCATTAATGTCTAAACCACTGGCAACAAAATTGATTACACCCCTAAGTGAAAATGTCCAAATTGGGCCCAATTAGCCATTTTCCCTCCCCGGTGTCATATGACTCATTAGTGTTACAAGGTCTCAGGTGTGAATGGGGAGCAGGTGTGTTAAATTTGGTATGATCGCTCTCTCTCTCTTACGGGTCACTGGAAGTTCAACATGGCACCTCATGGCAAAGAACTCTGAGGATCTGAATAAAAGAATTGTTGCTCTATAGAAAGATGGCCTAGGGCTAGGCTATAAAAAAGTTACCAAGACCCTGAAACTAAGCTACAGTACGGTGGTCAAGACCATACAGCGGTTTAACAGACAGGTTTCACTCAGAACAGGCCTCGCCATAGTCAACCAAAAAAGTTTAGTGCACATGCTCAGCGTCATATCCAGAGGTTGTCTTTGGGAAATTGACACATGAGTGCTGCCAGCATTGCTGCAGCAGTTGAAGGGGTTGGGGGGGGGGGGGGTCAGCCTTTCAGTGCTCAGACCATACGCCGCACACTGTATCAAAACGGTCTGCATGGCTGTCGTCCCAGAAGGAAGCCTCTTCTAAAAATGATGCACAAGAAAGCCCACAAACAGTCTGCTTTAGACAAGCGGAGCTTGTCCTGTGGTCTGATGAGACCAAAGACAAACTTATTTGGTTCAGGATGGTGCCAAGCATGAGTGGCAGCAACCAGGTGAGGAGTACAAAGACAGGTGTGTCTTGCCTACAGTCAAGCATGGTGGTAGGGGTATCATGGTCAGGGGCTGCGTGAGTGCTGCCGGCACTGGGGAGCTACAATTCACTGAGGGAATTTAATCCATTTTGGAATAAGGCTTTAACATAACAAAATGTGGAAAAAGTGAAGTGCTGTGAATACTTTCTGGATGTACTTTATGTCCATCTGGGGACAAAGGAGCAGAAGGTGGAAAGAGCACTATCCATTGGACATAGCTAATGTGATCTTCATTTTAACTGAGACCATACATACAGTGTTTACCTAATCTGTAGCTAGATCGGCATGTACTTTTGGTAATTGCATTTCCTGAGTGTGGTGAAGGGAACACCTTGGGGAATTAAAGTTGAGTTACAGTATCTGACAAAAGTGAGTACACCCCTCACATTTTTGTAAATCTCTATATCTACAATGTAAAGTAGTGAGTGTACAGCTTGTATAACAGTGTAAATTTGCTGTCCCCTCAAAATAACTCACACAGCCATTGTCTAAACTGTTGGCAACAAAAGAGTACACCCCTAAGTGAAAATGTCCAAATTGGGCCTAAAGTGTCAATTTTGTGTAGCCACTATTATTTTTCAGTACTGCCTTAACCCTCTTGTGCATGGAGTTCACCAGAGCTTCACAGGATGCCACTGGAGTCCTCTTCCACTCCTCCATGACATCACGGAGCTGGTGGATGTTCGAGACCTTGCGCTCCTCCACCTTCCGTTTGAGGATGCCCCACAGATGCTCAATAGGGTTTTAGGTCTGGAGACATGCTTAGCCAGTCCATCACCTTTACCCTCTGCTTCTTTTACAAGGCAGTGGTCGTCTTGGGGGTGCATTTGGGGTCGTTATGTTGGAATACTGTCCTGCGGCCCAGTCTCCGAAGGGAGGGAATCATGCTCTGCTTCAGTATGTCACAGTACATGTTGGCATTCATGGTTCCCTCAGTGAATTGTAGCTCCCCAGAGCCGGCAGTACTCATGTAGCCTTAGACCATGCTTGACTGTAGGCAAGACACACTTGTCTTTGTACTCCTCACCTGGTTGCCACCACTCACGCTTGGCACAATCCAGAACCAAATAGTTTATCTTGGTTTCATCAGACCACAGGACAAGCACTGCTTGTCTTCAGCAAACTGCTTGTGGGCTTTCTTGTGCATCGTCTTTAGAACAGGCTTCCTTCTGGGATGACAGCCATGCTGACCAATTTGATGCAGTGTGCGGCGTATGGTCTGAGCATTGACAGGCTGACCCCCACCCCTTCAACCTCTGCAGCAAAGCTGGCAGCACTCATACCCAAAGACAAAATCCAGATAAGACGCTGAGCACGTGCACTCAACTTCTTTGGTCAACCATGGCAAAGCCTGTTCTGAGGGGAACCTGTTCTGTTAAACCGCTGTATAGTCTTGCCCACCAAGCTGCAGCTCAGTTTCAGGGTCTTGGCAATCTTCATATAGCCTAGCCCATTTTTATATAGAGCAACAATTCTTTTTTTCAGATCCTCAGAGTTCTTTGCCATTAGGTGCCATGGGAGGATATTAGTTATGAGGAAAGGTTGCGAGCAATGAACTTATTCTCTCTGGGGAAGAGACGCTTGAGAGGGGATATGATTTCAATTTATAAAGACCGTACTGGTGACCCCGCAATAGGGATAAAACTTTTTTGTGGAAGGGAGTTTAAAAAAGACTCGTGGCCATTCATTAAAAGAAAAGATGTTTAACCTTAAACTACGAAGAGGTTCTTTACTCTAAGAGCGGCAAGGATGTGGATTTCCCTTCCACAGGCAGTGGTCTCAGTGGGGAGCATCGATAGTTTCCAAAAACTATTAGATAAGCACCTGAACGACCGCAACATACAGGGATATACAATGTAATACGGACATATAATCACACACATAGGTTGGACTTGTGTCTTTTTTCAACCTCACCTACTATGCAACTATGTAACTTCAGTGACCAGTAAGAGCGATAAAACCAAAATTTAACACACCGGCTTCCCATTCACACCTGAGAACTTGTAACACTAACGAGTCACATGACACCAGGGAGGGAAAATGGCTAATTGGGCCCAATTTGGACATTCACTTAGGGGTGTACTCACTTTCGTTGCCAGCGGTTTATACATTGGCTGTGTGTTGAGTTATTTTGAGGGGACAGCAAATTTACAGTTATACAAGCTGTACACTTACTACTTTACGTTGTAGCAAAGCGTTATTTTTTCAGTGTTGTCACATGAAATGTTAAAATATTTACAAAAATGCGAGGGGCGTACTCACTTTTGTGAGATACTGTATCTCTTTTGAATAATGGTATACAAGATGGACTCTTTTCTTCTTGGAAAAACAGCATACGTTATATAAAAATGTACATGTAGGATATAGCCAAAACTACACTCCATCAAATAAATCCCTTCTCTTTTTCAATAAGCATTTTTTGACACACCAAGAGAACCAAAATCCCAGGGAGTCACAGGGAAGTGCACAGTGGGTGTCACGCGAGTGTTAAACCGAAAAAAACAAAGGGGGTCTTAGAGCGGAAGCTAGGATCTGAAAGAGCATCTGTCAGGAGTCTAATGAGCCAGATGATCTCTAGCCCTGGAGATAAACATGTACAGCTTGTTGAATCTGGGAGGCCAGAGGTCCACATACAACATCCAGATCCTGGATTACCTTTAAGTGTATGGACCATTCCTATGGGTCCAGGCACTGGAGGCTGAGGACGTATGGCTGAGCACAGAATTCTTTCCACGTCTCTTGCAAAAGCAACATTACTTGCTTCTCCATAACAATTGATGTACATCACTACCACGGCACTGTCCGACTCAATGCTGGTCAAAGGACCCTCCAGTTGGTGTATACAGTTAGGGACAAACTACCCAAAGCTACAGAATGTTTAATGGGAGACAAGATTCTGGTCTCCCAATCCGATGTTCAAGTAGCCTGCACTAATAAAATGTTTATAAGTTCTCACCGGCCCAAGGGCTGACATCAGTTGTGAGGATTTTACAAGATACCAGAAGGAAGGACTTTACTAACCCCAGAGCTGAATTTTTGAACAACCAGGCCAGGGATAATCTAATATTTAGCGTCAGACAAGCCAATCCGTTCCATGAAACGACTGATATAACTCCTAATAACTGGATGTTGAGTTGTAGGGGCCTGGAGTCAAAGTGGTAAAGTCTCAAAGGAACGCTACCATCAGCCTAAGATTTCTGATGCAGAATTTTTGCATCAGGTGACTCCTAGACTGAGCAGAGAGTTTTAAGCTTAAAATGCGTTTAGGGTGAGACAAGCACTTCAAATGACGAGTCCTGAAGTTCCTTTGCCGACTCCTGAAGGTTCAGGATCTAGTCGAACCTTTGCAAGAACAGAAAAAAGTCTGCACCACACTGTCGGACAGAACTTGTGGTGACTTTACCCTCAACAGCAGCATGTACCTTGGTGAACACTCAAGAAGAGGAAGCTAGGCCGAATGGCAGGGCCACAAACTGCTACACAGTGCTGGGGACCCACAGCAAAGAGAGGCTATGACAATGATGGTGGACTTGATGCTGAATTTCTGGACTAAAATGAAGACAATTTGGCCATGAGACAAAAGATGGATAGAAAAACATCCTTTTGGTTTGAGAACAGTTGGCATAAAATCCCAGGAACCATTCCATCACAGGTACTAGGGCTATTGCTCCGTTACAGACATTACATACTGTAAATTGTTGGAAGGCATTAACAAAGGGGGCTGAGAGCAGAATTCTCACTTGTAGCCCCTGTAAACCATTCACCACCCATGCATCCAATATGCCTATCTGAGGATTCGGAGGCCTTGGAAGTCAAGGATTTGTGGATGGACTGTTTACCAAGTTAGGGCTTGGCTCCAAAGGTTGAGGCCAGAAAGCTCAATGTGAACTCTTCTTGGAGGAGTCTACCTGGGCAAATTAGTACTCTTGCCACTGGCGACATTAAAAAGGGTGTGCAGCGCAACACCGAAAAGACTGTCATTCAAAGGGCATATCCAGCATTTGAGCCATGTAAGTTTCCTAATGTTCACTGGCAGGAAACTCATACAGAAAAGGAGACTGGAGATCTAACCACCAATCCACACAGTTGCACAAGGCATGAGCTCCAGATGATCGGTAACTAAAGGCTCAGTTTGAATGGCAAATGGAGCCTGATCAGTTTGGGTGTGGCAGACTAACATCACAGCCAGGGCAGGTTGCAAAGCAGGGCTCACCAGAGATGACAAGGATTTTAAAAGTGCCTTCAATCCTCACTTGCTTAAGAGGGGAAGCTGCCAAGTCCACAGCAGGGGCAGCTCAACACCTTGTCAGAGTTCAAGGCCAGAAAAAGGATGACAAAAAAAAAAAATTCTTGGTGACCTTAAAGGACTTTAAAGGAGCCTCAGCTGGAAACAGGCCTGAAGTCGCCCAGCCCTGTGGGGTCTGTGTACAGCCTCCAAAGTCAGTGCTGCTAGAAGCTGCCAATACAGATAGCTGCATAGAGGGTCCAATTCAGCAGTCTGCACATTAATCTTAGGCCCCTTTCACACGAGGCGGGCTCCGTTTCTACGGAGCCCGCCTCTGTCCGCCGGCTCAGCGGGAGATCTGTCCGTTGATCTCCGCTGAGCCGGCGGATGACAGGTCCCTCTCTGCTCACTGAGCGGGGAGGGGCTTGTCAGGCGCCGCTGCCGCCTATGGAGGGATCGGACGAAAACGGACAGCGTGTCCGTTTTCGTCAGATCTCACCCGATCCGATCCGCCAGCGACGGATCTGGACGTAGAGCCATACGTCTGCTTTTAGCGGATCGGACGGGGTCAGATGTCAGCGGACATGTCTCCGCTGACATCCGACGCTCCATAGGATAACATGGATCGCCCGTTCAGGTCCGCCGTCAAAACTGACAGGCGGACCTGAACGGTCCGATCGTGTGAAAGGGGCCTTAAAGAAAAAAATCTCAGCTGAACTAAAAACTGGCAGAAAAAAAACACTTTTCTAAGAGCAGAGAAATGGTGTAAAGCTTCCTAGGAAGTGGGGGAGAAACAGGGTTGGTCATTTTTCTGCTTGCCAGTGTCCAAATCCTCCTCTAAGCGGCATAACCACCCAACAGTATTTAAATTCCTGTATCCCTAAATAAAGACAAAATAAACTGGCACAAAACAGAAATCGAGACAAAAAAAAAAAAATGTTCTACACTGCTCTTCCAATGCCATGCAAAACCTGTAAAATTTACAATGCAAATAAAACCTAGGGAGACAACACTTATTATATACATTTAGTGCCCGATCAACCCAGCAGCTGCTGGTGTGAGCTGTGTTGAGTGGTGCTAATACTTAGAAAACAAAATTGAAAACCTTTGTTATTTTTTAAGTTTGATAAAATATTGCAGTGATAAAAGTACTGCAATATATATATATATATATATATATATATATATATATATATATATATATATATATATATATATATATATATATATATATATATATATATATATATATATACACACACCCTTATTTGAAAAACTAAGGGTTTCATAGCCCCCTGCCATCCCATCCACCCCTAGCTAACTGCATTCATCTCCAGACACATTTCTTTTTCTCTTTTAGGACAGGTTCTTACCTATTCATTTTAAGGGTCGGTTCACACAATGCTCAGAAATTAATCACACAGAAATGTGTGTCAATAGAAAGTTAATGACACCCCAAACACAGGTTGTACATGCATTGTTTTCTCCAACACCAGTTTGGATGGGCTGAAATCGCACAGGAACGCATAGCGTATTACTGTGTGGGCATTGTATCAACCAGCCCTGAATGGGCTAAAATCGCACCACAAATGCACTGCATACACAACCTGCATTTGGGGTGTTAACTTTCTACTGACACCCGCTGCAGATCACAAATGGAGTGCGTTTTGCATGCGTCCTGAATTGCACAAATTCACAGGGCATTTCTGTGCGATTCACGTGTAGGCATGGTCCTTAGAAAGAGTACATAGACATGCATACATTAGTGCTGGTTCACAATGCTGCGATGCAGGAACCCTGCAACTTCACTGTGGGTTCCCGCATCGCATGTCTCCCAGAGGCAGTTCACACTGCCCTATGCAAACTGCTGGAAGTGTCAATTAAAAGTTAATGATGCCCCCAAATCAGTTTGCATATCGCAGTGCAATCTGCAAATACAACAGGAATCGGATCGAATGGGTGTGAACACCCGTGTGATCCGATTCTGCTGCGGATCAAAAAAAAGGGTCCTGTGTGAGTTTGGTCCATAAGCGATGCAAATTCTGCCATACTATCTGTATGGCTGAAATCACATTGCACTGCAAATCTTTTTTTTTTTTTTTTTTTTCAACCAGCGAGTTAACTTGATCCACCCATCCTCACACTCAATGTATGTGGATGGGGGAATCCTTTCCGCTGAGCTATTGTGTTCTGACAGCAGGGGGACTTCCCCCTCCCTCAGAATACTGATCAATACTGTAGGCTATAACTGGCAGCACTAATGGACGGTTCACACAGGGGCGGCACGACTTGCAGGTCGCCTCACAATGGACTTGTTTATCCCTGCACTAGAATCGGATCACATGGGTGTTCTCACCTATGTGATCCGATTCCCGTGCAAGTTCACTGTTCGCACTGCAATCTGAACTGGGGGTGTCAATGACACCCCTAGCGGTTTGCACAAGGCAGTGTGAACTGCCTGCGGAAGAGGAGCGATGCGGGAACCGGAGCTGGAATCGTATCGGTTCCCATACTGCACTAGTGTGAACTGAGGTTGAAAATTTAGTATTTATCCTGTCATAGATCATCCTTTTATATGTTACTAAAACACTGTCACTGCTCTCTGCTCTGTCCATCCAGCACTCACTCTAGCGCTGGGCTGTGGGGCGAGAGCGAAAAGAACCTGGCCAGTCAGGTTATCTGGGTGGATCCTTGAGTCTGGATTCTTGTCGTGTCAGCTGAATCTAGGTCTCGGAGTGCAGGAGTAAGGGCACTTCTGTTACCCAGAAAAGAAGTATGGACAAACAAAAAAAAAAGCTTTGGGCCTACTAATCTTTTATGCTCCTTGCACACTAGCCGACTACAAAGTTGCATGAATTTCAGTGTAACTTTGGAGTCT
This sequence comes from Aquarana catesbeiana, assembly GCF_042186555.1. Classification (NCBI taxonomy): domain Eukaryota; kingdom Metazoa; phylum Chordata; class Amphibia; order Anura; family Ranidae; genus Aquarana; species Aquarana catesbeiana. The sequence goes on along the minus strand of NC_133326.1, from coordinate 417,720,483 downwards.
GACATGGATACGATTTTGAGGTGACTTCAATAAGACTTACACACTCTGGCATTGAAGGTGTATCAAAGTCGCAGCGACTTCAGTAGTGTCAATTGGAACTCTAATAGAGAGATACACGGCATTTCACATGTTCTGCGACTTGGGGTCTCAAGTCAGATCCTAAGTCACACAAATGTGAAAGGAACCTCAAACTAGTTTATTGCAGTTAAGCACACATCACTCAAATTTATTTTGTTTATACCTGCATGAAAATTAAGTTTTAATAGAAAGCATGCCAAAGTTATTTAAAAATTAAATCTTTTTTTCTTTAACATGCACATTTTTTGAAAATCAATCACTGAAAAAAAAAGAAGAATTAGAATGAAAAAAGTTTAAAGCTAAAAGGTTAAACAAATAGGGGTAAAGAGATATTTGAGGACTAGGGTTAAAGTGTTACTAAACCCAGGACCCTGCATTCACTCTATCTGGTCTCCCACAGTACACAGAACATGGAATTGCAATCGTTTTAGTAAATTTAAACTGCAAAATACCCTCTCTCATCAGCAGTTAGATCAGTCATGTGACTAATATCAGTGCCTGGTTAAAGCATGTCGGATGATTTTATGCTGCTCTAGCTGTCCTACGAGAATGAAGGACCCCTGACCCTCTGTCTGGACAGTGCTGATTGGCCCTGTGCTGATCACATGAACTCTCAAAAAAAAAAAAAAAAAAAAAAAAAAAAAACACTTTCTAGAAATACACACCAAACTGAGCTTGTCCCCTACACTCTGTACTACCCAGAGATGAATTGGGGACACTGGAAGGTGAGGATCAGAGGGTACAGAATCAAACAGCGTTTTCAAACAATGCAGAGGATTAACCCCTTAGGTTACAGATTATAACTAGCATGCATTACTGCATATACAGACTGATTGTACTGTTGTGGGTTTAGTAACACTTTAAATACACAATTTGTTTAAATAAAGGCAACTTATTGTCTTTTTACTTGCAAGCTTTTTCAGGGCATATGCACAGCAAGGTTAACTCCTTAAAGGCTAGTTCATACACTTGGCGGTGCAAAAGCAGGTTTTCCCACACAACAAGGAAATGCACAGCCCTCATCAATTTGTAATGGTATCCCTACACATCCATCAAATGCGGGTGTGTTGGCAGTCCCCAAAACACATAGCTTTGAAGGACCATGTGGTTTGGTGTAGTGCCATTTTAAAAATCATGTCTGTGCTCAGCAGCCTATTGAAAGGAATAAGCTGCCCTAAAGCACAGTATCAGAACATGCAAAAAAAACAGGCAACCAGCCCGATATGAAGTAATTACAATGTAAAAAAATGTAGTTTTTTTGACATAGATAGTCGTTTCTTTTTACACTGCAGACCTTGTCCATGACAGCTAAAGCTATGATATACAAAAAAAAAAAAAAAAAAACTACAGAAATTTCACACAAGGTACTGAAGGGGAGGAAGAGAAGCAGGGCAGTATTTACATTTTTATGTTTGGGCACTCATCATACAACCTACATCCACAACTCTTTAATAGCAGTTCAGCAAGGCTTCTGAGCCAAGCCCTAATGTGTCTTAAATTACTTTGTATACTCCACAACCTGAACAGAACACTCTTCAGACAAATGTGTACAAGACGAGATGTAAAAACCCATGTGTTTTATAGTCCCGGCAATGTAACTTGGATTTTACATTTTAGATATTTTTCAGCTTTTCGTTAAAGTGGTTCTAAGGGCAGAAGGTTTTATACCTTAATACACCCTACGCAATAAGGAAAAAAAAAAACAAAAAACAAAAAAACAACCACTTTCTGTGACCAGTCCCCCTCCACCTCAGCCCTTTTTATAGCAGTGCCTCGCTTGGCTCTCTCCCCTCATTGGACAGAGGCAGCAGTGGGAGTCATTTGCTCCTGCTGCTGTCAATCACATGCAGTGAAGAGAGAAAGGGGAGTGGGCCGAGACAGCTCTTTGTGTCAATGGGGACCCGAGGAGGAGGATCAGAGCTGCTCTGTGAAAAACCATTGCGCAGAGCATGTAGAACATGTTTGCTATAGAGCTGCACGATTAATCTTTAAGAATCAAAATGGTGATCTTTTTCCCTTCCCGATCTTCAAAACAGCTTGTCACGATTCTTTCTAACAAGTGCAGAGAGTTCTCACAGCTAGAAAAAAAAAAATCCAGGCAGCCTGCCAGCGAATAAGTAGAAACAAAGTATCTTTTTGTTTTTTCATCAAAGGAAAAAACTCCGGCATGTAAAATAGGGAGGTTTAACCATTTAAAGACCAAACCTTTTCTGACATTTGTTGCTTACAAGTAAAAATCATTATTTTCTGATAAAATGGTGGCTGCTGCAATATTTTATATGTCACACAGTATTTGCGCAGCGGTCTTTCAAACGCAATTTAAATAAAAAAAATACACTTTAATGAAAAAAAAAAAAAAACAGTAAAGTTAGCCCTTTTTTGTATATTGTGAAAGATGTTACACCGCAAGAATCTTGATCTTTATTCTAAGCAAAAAAATCGTGCAGCTCTAGTTTGTTATAGTAAAAAGAAAAAAAAAAAAAAAAACTGACAATTTACAATCACTTTAAAGCATAACTAAGCCAAAGAGCAAACCGACTGATATTTTTTTCCCTTTATTTTCACCAGTAACACACTGCCAGTAACACTTCTCACCTAGTAGCTCTTGTTCACTATACTTTATCTGTGGAAGAGCAAGTGTTGTCACCCTAGGCTGTGCTCACGATTTGGACTACAAACACCTCATCTTCATAACAAGGGAGAGAGGTGTTCTGTAGACCACATACAAGATATAAAGAAGGCTGACACGGAATCTCAGAAAAGGGTGAAAAAAAAGGTATTTTTTCTGTACATACAGCTACCACATATTTGTCCTTGGTACAAAAAAATACTCTCCCCCTAGGTTGCACTAACTCAAAACAGTAATCTAAGTGGTGTGCATGAGGCAAGGGACAGAAGTAGGCATCCCAGCCCAAAACTCTATAGAAAAAAGTCTATAGTTATCCGTACAAACACAGAGGGACTGAAATCGTAAAAATACGTATTGATTAACGAAAACTTTTACAAAGGGAATGTTCAAGAAATAGAAAGGCCTTATTGCCAAAGTTCAAAACGCATTAATAGACCTCTCAATTAGAACTACATCCATATAAGCAAAAAGAGCCCTAGCATAAATTTTCAGATCTATTGCCTATGCTGGTAAAGGTTAGTCGGCAACATGCTCTCATCTCAAACAAATCTAATATTTTCTATTATCTGCTCAACAACTGGTAGTAAACACTCGACAGTTATGATGGTCAAAAAACGTGCTTATTTTGCAACGCATAAAAGGATATCCAAAATTTCAAAAATAAGCAGGTACACCAAATAACTTGTCTAGTTATGTTGCATGCATGGCATCTTCTAAAGATGCGAAAAGAAAAAACGATATTCTATGATCATACTTTAAAGCATATTTTATATTTTAAACGTATAGTCCATCAGGTTCTAAGTTGTATATACAGAAAGTAAACAATCAATTCATGGAAAAATAACCAGACATAAAAACATGCTTCACTTTAACACATTTGCACACTAACCAATAAAATGAAAAACAATAGATCATGCAAAACAGTCTTTCATTCAGGCCACCAAGGCAAACTAAAAACAAATATGGAGGTGTTACACAAGACAGAGCATACAGTTAACAGTACAACAAGAAAGAAGAAAGGCACCTGGAGACATCTGACACTGGGCATGCTCTGCAGGCATCTCAGTGCGCACATGCTCTCTACCAGGTTGGAGCAGCCTAGCCACAAAGACCTTGGCACAGAACACTGCAGGGTGACAAAAAGGAAGGAGAAAAAAGCAGTTAGATGCCACAAAATATTTAAAGCAGGCAACTTATGAGTATATTAGAATGTATTAAGAATGGACAAGCAAATCTGCATGCTTTCGTTTTGAACAGACTATGGTTTGTGAATATCCTCTCTTTAGTATTGGTGAGTTATGACAAAGATCTACAAGTTTAACCTAATCTCTCTGACTACATATTCTATTCTTTGAACTACACAAGTTGACACAAAGCAATGGGCTGTTGGTAAAAAGCAAATAAAATATATCCAGAATTGTTATACTCAGGTTTCGGCTCTTGCCAATTACCTAGCCTGATCATGGTACTTATAAGCAAAACAAATATATTCAGTTTTACCTGTATAAAACAAGTTTATTGAATATTATTCTAGGGACATAATATGTACGTAAAAAGCAGGCACATATTTTTTTTAACAAACATACTTAAAAGTATATTAATACTTGGATAGAGTGGTAAGTGATTAAAACCACTGTCAGGTTTTTGCTTGACCGTACATTAGGTTTTGATTGCTGTCTGGGTCCCCATTAGGGAGATTTACGCACTCCAATTATTCTGATCACCAAATGTCATCAGAAATGAAAGCAAGGGTAAATCCAACATTTTGGGGAAAACCTTTCAATGTGGACACATGGTCCCGTAACAGCTATCTAAAAAAGGATTTCCCTCACATTACAACTATATCCCTTTATTTCCTGTTGAGTCTAAAGGGCAGAAGGGAAAATAACTGTCCAATGAGAAACAAAAAGGCAAAAAATTGATGATGGTTTTAACCCACTCCTCTATCCAAAATAAAAACAAGGTTTTGGATTAAGTTATACTTTCTAGACACCTGAAACTTTTAATCACAAGTGAAGAGAATTTTTTTTTTTTTAGAATAAAGGGGACTGAAATAAACTGAATACATCACTAAGGGCTCATTCACATGGGTGCACCTATGTGGAGAGCCATGTTTACCCACCGGGAAGTCACAGGTGATCTATGCAACCAGACTGCAGGCTGACAGCTGAACAGATCTTCAGTAACATCTGTGCAGCATCAATGCAAAGCTCAGAGCACAATTGGGTTTATTAAAACTGGAGATTGCAAAATATGGTGCAGCTCTGCATAAAAAACAATCAGCTTCCAGGTGAATTGAATAAGCTGAAGTTAGACAATAATTGGCTACCATGCAAAGCTGCACCAAATTTTGCAATCTCCAGCTCTAGTAAAATCAACCCCAATCTGTCTGTGTTCAGAGCCCTGAATTGGTCTTGCACAGATCTACACCCACTATATGCATGAAGATCAGTAAAGATCCATACAGCTGTCTTGCTATTGATTTAATAGGCTGGCTGCACAAAACATCTTTAGCTTCCATGTTTTGGGATAAACATGGACCTCTGTACACCTCCATGACGCAGTGTGAATGAGCCCTAGTACTTACCTAAACACATCCAAAATTGCTTTCATCAAAGGTTGTGCACATGCTGCCTATAGCTACCTTTAGAGCCCTTTCACACTGGGGCCGCCCATGCGTTTGCAGTAAAGAGCGTTTTAGCTGCACTTTACTGCTGTTTAAGCAACGCTTTTCACCCCAAAAACGGGGTTAAAAACTCTTGTGTTGCGGGGCATTTTGGGAATGATGTTTACAGCACTCCCAAGCTGCCCCAAAAATGCTGCTTGCAGGACTTTTTCTAATGGTCCCGGTCCCGCAAACACACTGCCCGGTTGTGAAAGCACCCATTGCAGAAAAATGGGAGGAAGTTTTCAGGCGCTTTACAAGTGCTATTTCTAGCCTCAGTGTGAAAGGGGTCTTAATGCGAACCTTTTATTTCAGTTTCACCAAGATAAACCAAAGTTTACATTGTTGTCAAAGATTCAATTTTAATATTGTATACAAAAGTAAAAATTAGGGATTTGTTGCTGTACTTTGAGAATCAATGTCTCATCCTAAATGATACTCAGATTAGCATCAATAGCTGCATTGCCAGGTGATATAAATTAGGGTCATGTGAAAAAGTACGTACACGCTATTCTTCAACATATTTAGCCAGGCAAACATTAGCTCTTCATTCAAACAGTGCTTACAGATAAAAAATTATATACTTGAAAAACATAAGGAAAACTTGCCTATTAAATAATTTCCTTAACCATTTCCCAACCGGCACACGCTGATGTATGTCAGCAGAATGGCATGGGTGGGCAAATGGGCGTACCTCTAAGTCCCATTTGAATTTCCCGCCGTGCCATTGCGTGCGCCGGCCGGGAGCTCCGCGGACTTGATCGCAGAGGGGATACCCGCGATCGCCTCACGGAGACGATGAACGGGGAGATGCTGATGTAAACAAGCATCTCCCCGTTCTGCCTAGTGACAGTGTCACTGATCTTTGCTCCCTGTCAGCGGGAGCAGAGATCAGTGAAGTGTCACAGCTAGCTCATCCCCCCTACAGTTAGAACACATCCCTAGTACTGACTTAACCCCGCCCCATAGTGGTTAACCCCTTCACTGCCAGTGTCATTTACACAGGAATCAGTGCATTTTTATAGCGCTGATTGCTGTATAAATGACAATGGTCCCAAAAATGTGTCAAAAATGTCCGATGTGTCCGCCATAATGTCGCAGTCACAATAAAAATCGCTGACCGCCGCCGTTACTAGTAAAAAAAAAAAAAAATAATAAAAATGCCATAAAACTATCCCCTATTTTGTAAACGCTATAACTATCAATAATCGCTTATTGCGATCTTTTTACCAAAAAATATGTAGAAGAATATGTATCGGCCTAAACTGAGGGAAAAAAATGTTTTTTTAATTATATTTTGGGGATATTATAGCAAAAAGTAAAAAATAATGCGTTTTTTTCCAAATTGTTGCTATTTTTTTGTTTATAGCGCAAAAAATAAAAACCGCAGAGGTGATCAAATACCACCAAAAGAAAGCTCTATTTGTGGGAAAAAAATTATGTCAATTTTGTTTGGGAGCCACGTCGCACGACCGCACATATCAGCATGGATGTTGCACCACTTCCTTAAACTAAATCTCTCTAAGGCTCGATTCACACCTATGCATGTTGCTTTTGAGCGTTTTTGGAGGGTTTTTTTCATGCTTGCCACGTTTTTGAGCAGCGTTTTTGTAGCGTTTTTGCCGCGTTTTTGCCGCGATTTGCGTTTTTTTTTTTTTTGTTTTTTTTCATTTTTTTTTTACAGTCTTACAAAAAAATTACAAAAAAAAAAAATAAAAAAAACGGCAAAAACGCACCAAAAACGCTGCAAAAACGGTGCACTTGCGTTTTTGATGCTTGTCCATTGAAAACCATTACATGCAAAACGCTGCTTTTTGCATGAAAAAAAGTCCCCGACCCTTTCCAAAAACGCAGAGATACAAAAAAGCATTGATGTGAACATGTTCCATAGGAACCCATGTTAAAAAATTCCCGTGCATTTCTGCAAAATGCAAAATGCATCAAAAAACGCGCTAGTGTGAATGGGGCCTAAAACTGAGCTATTAATATTCCCCCCCGCCCGTGCCCCCCTCCATGACTTTTCCATCAAAATCAACAATGCAACCATCAGTCCCTCTACTCACGCCAGAGTACTAGATGTAATCCTAGACTCTGACTTGTCATTTCAGCCTCAAATCCAATCCTTGTCAAAAGTTTTTAGAACTCACCTCTGTAACATCTCTAAAATTCGCCCTTTTTAACAAATGAAAACACCAAGCTCCTCATTCACTCCCTTGTTATCTCTCGCCTTGACTATTGCAACTCCCTTCTCATTGGCCTACCTCTCCATAGGCTATCCCCTCTTCAGTCTCTCATGAATGCTGCTGCCAGACTTATCCACCTTACCAACCGCTCAGTGTCTGCCAACCCTCTACGCCAATCCCTACACTGGCTCCCAATCACCCAGCGAATTACATTCAAAATACTAACCACAACATACAAAGCCATTCACAACTCTGCCCTGAGCTACATCACTAATCTTGTCTCCAAATATCACCCAAATCGACCTCTCCGCTCTTCTCAAGACCTCCTTTCAAGCGCTCTCATCTCCTCCTCCCATGCTCATCTCCAGGATTTCTCCAGAGCCTCTCCCACCCTCTGGAACTCGCTACCTCCATCTATCCGGCTATCCCCTACTCTTGCTACCGTCAGGCGATCCCTGAAAACGCATCTCTTCAGGAAAGCCTATCACGTCTCCAACTAATCTCCTACCACTTCCACCAGCTCATTCCCCAGTTACAACCTTTTGTACCACCTGCCCCACCCTATTAGATTGTAAGCTCTTCTGAGCAGGGCCCTCTTAATCCTCTTGTATTTTATTGTATAATAACTGTATTGTCTCCCTTTTATATTGTAAAGCGCTGCGTAAACTGTTGGCACTATATAAATCCTGTATAATAATAATAATGCTTTGTGACCAAGCGAACTTCTTTTTTTGGTAAGGGGACAGAGTAGTCACCATGGGCCAACCTTAAGTTAACAGGTAATCTAACACTGTACTTGCATCTTACATTGTATTGTAAATATGGTTGTTGTGGGCAATTTGTAAATATCATGTAAGCCAGGGGACCTACGCTGTACATTGTGTTGTAAATAGTCTGTATGGATGGATGCGATGAAACTACCTCTTTGGCGTAAGATCTCTCAGATCTAGATATGTATATGTCCATACTACTACAATGATTGAGGTGTATGCACAAAATCACAGAAACTAGGCAACATCGGCTATGCGAGGTGTCAGCACGGACGATTGCTGGACTCCATGCTGAAGGGACCGGGTGGGATGGGGACAGGGTCCAGTGTAAGATCATTTATAGATTTTCTGTAAAGGTGATCTTACACTTTAAGAATATATCAATAGATGTAATGGTGTACTGTGGAAAAAGAACGAACACCCTACCCCTCAGAATACATAGCATTTCCTCTTTTTGACCACACAACTATGCAAAATTGCTTCCGTTCAAAGAGATTTGTGGCTTTTACGTGAACTGTCCATTTAAAATTTTCCCACAGCATTTCAATGGCATTCAAGTTAAGATTTGAGAAGGTTCGGTCCATAACCCTCCATTTTTGGGTTGGTTGATTTGTTAGAGGATGTTGGATCATTATCTTGTTGAAAGATCTTTCCGGTTTAATTTCAGCTTTTGGACAAATGGTGTCACATCCTCCTCAGGCACATTTTGATGTAATACAGAATTCATAGTTGATTGAACAACTGTAAGCTGCCCAACCTCTCAAGAAACAAAAACCGCAAACCATAACACCCCACCATGCTTCACAGTTGGTATGTTTTTCTACTGAAATGGTCTTTATAACAAACATGTCTATTATTAGCACTCTATCCTTGATTCATAGGTGTAAAGTGGGGATATTCAAACTACGGCCCTCCAGCTGTTGCATTACTACACGTCCCATGAGAAATTGTAAAACTCTGACATTCTCAGACATGACTAGGCATAATGGGAATTGTAGTTCCTGAACAACTGGAGGACCATAGTTTGGAGACCCCTGGTGTAAAGTCAGTGACCGTGAAGCAAGCTGGTGGACGAAGGTCCAGACGATCCACAGAGCAGAAGTGGAAGCCAAGAGTTTAAGACTGAATACCACTTAATTCTGGCCAATTCAGTTCAAGCATAGCCAGAATGCCCTTCATATTGGATCTGCAGAGCAGCTAAATGCGAGGTGCTGGGGGATAGGCATTAGAATGTACTGATCCCACAGAATCACTAGAGCATTCACTGTGAAGGATGAGGGTCTTTGCACCTGGAAAGAAATATGTGCAGAAAATCTGTGCAGTTTGTTGAAGTTGGACAGCAAAAGATTCATGCCTGGTATGCGATTTGTGGACAGGGACGGAACACGCAGTTCTGCCCAAGTCCACTTCTCGTTGAGCAGCGCAACCTCTGAAGCCTTGTTAATGGTTGATGGGCATCCTTTGCCTGCATTCTAATCAGGTGACCCTGCAGCTAGGAGAACCAAATCACCATGCGCTCCAGGATGTTGATGAGTAGACAAGCTTCCTACAACAAATTTCGGATGTGAACGTAAGCATCACCGATGTCCACCAAGGCAAAAAGGCCCGAGATACTGATTCCACTCAGTACCTTGCGAGTGCCCCCATTTGCCATGGGAACATTGAAATCCTGAAATTGCTGCTCGTTCTTAACTGGGATAATGACTCATTAAGAAAAGATGCTCAAAAGCAACATAGAGGTGCTCCTGTTTTTTCAATGAAGACGCCAAAATTCAAGCGCATAAAGTGAGCAGAAGACAGGAGTCCAAAACTCTAGTTTATAGCCCATGGAAATTACACTGTGCCCAAATGACAGAAATCAGTTGGGCTCAGATGGCTGAAAAGACCAACAATTGACCCCCCCACAAAAGGGGGCACTACTGCATTGAAAAAAGGGCTTGGAACAAGGCTTAACCAGCATAGAGATCCAAATCTTCCTAAGGAACTGGGCATCAGCCTTACACTTTGAGACCAAAGCCTTTTGGGGGAATGTTGGTGTTAGAAAAGTTTTAAATGTTTATTGTGTGACTATTAAAACTGGAGACTGATTTTTAACCACTTCAATACTGGGCACTTTCTCTCCCTTCCTTCCCAGGCAAATTTTCAGCTTTCAGCACTCTTGCACTTTCAATAAAAATTGCATGGTCATGCAACACTGTACCCAAATGAAATTTTTATCATTTTGTTCACACAAATAGAGCTTTCTTTTGGTGGTATTTAATCACAAATCAAGATGATCATGTACAGATGTGTGCAGATTATCACTGGCATGTGTGTGCAGATGATCACTGGGACATATGATTGTAATGTTACATATGTGGGGGGACAGGTGTTTTTACTATGTGGGGACAGTGTTTTGGGGACACGGTGTGTGTTTATATTGTGTGTTTACATGTGTGAGGACACTGTGCCAGTGTGAGGAGAGGAGTGCCAATCGCCTAGCAACAAGCTCTCTGTATACATCACATGATGGCTCTGATTGGACACAGCCGTCATGTGATCAGGAGGGCCAATCACAGAGCCCTCCTGCCGATCAGAGATGCGCCGTGTCCAGGTGACACGAGCGCATAAGGATCACGCAGCTGCGAGGGCACACGCGGGCGTGATCCCCCTCCTTCTGAGGGACGTTCCTGAATGTCCACTCAGAAGGAGGAAGTGCCCAGCCGGTCGTATATGTGCAGTGGCCGGGTGGGAGGTGGTTAAGATGGCTTCTGAACACATGTTGCATTACCTTGGTGTGTCTTTTGTTTTAACTAAACCCATAGTAAAACAGAGTGATTAAAGTGGATGTAAACCCAATGTCATCTTTTCTAAACTACTGCCATAGGGGTTATCTATAAGGATATACATGCCACCTGCATGTATCTTTACCTGTCAAATGTCTCCCCTCTGTCTGTTATTAGACCCGAAAAACTGCATATGCTGTGGGTGGGTCTGTTGTCTGGAGCTCGGTGGGTGGAGTCGTGATGTCAGTAGACTCCCCGGCCACCTCTACACTTCCCTTGTCAATAGGCATTTTCTCCTGTGTATTTCTAACACTGAACTTTTGCTGAACTTCTGCTATGATCTCTAACATCCAGTGAAAAGACAGGAAAGTAACCACATGACTTCAGCATGTCAAATTATGGTGAGGTGTGGAACAGCCAATCCTTGCAGAGCTGCTGAGGAAAGGAGTGGGGGAGGGAATTTAAAAATAATGCCTGTGTCTTAGGCTAGTGCACGAGATGTAAATCACCTGTCACTCACAGCAAGGGGGAGGATTTGACAACGTTTTTCTTAGTTTGTCAAGAATTGTCTCACTGAACAATAAAAAGGGATTTACATTCACTTTAAGCTTTGCCATATATGGTAACAAATTCTAAGAGAAACACTGATAGCTTCTGGTACATACTTTATTTGCCAGTATTTATCAGTGTTTCCTCAGCCAACAGAAGCATTATATAGCTGTATATTGCCAGTATGGGGGGGGGGGGGGGGCTGTACATTCCCTTTGTGATTCTGCTTTATCCTTTGGCTTGTAAGCATCACCCTAAATGTACTGGTACATTCTGAATAAATACATTTTACTTTAAGACACCTGGAGTATGACTGATCTCAGGAGAAGAGTTATCCTGTCAGTTGGTAGGTCCACTTGTGGGATTGCAAGCCTTTTTCTGTGATGAGAGGAGAGTACTCTTAACACACCCCCCCCCCCCAAATGATTTCCTTATACTACTTGTACAAGGATGTACCAAAAAGGCATTCTCCCTTAAAGGGCATCCTTTCAAGATGCTTCTTGCATAGGAGTTCTGCCAATTGCATATGAGCCAGAGAATCAACCTCACGTTTAACAGAAAGGGGGCTCATCCTGGATATCTGACGTAGAGCATTAACATAACAATTCTCGTAGTAGCACAAGGCCATCGTTAAAAAGCTCCAGGTGCTGTTGAATAGAGGGATTAAAATTAAAAAAATGTTATAAGGCCATAGAGCTGGTTCTGGGCAGGTCAGTAGATTGCTTTGAAAAAAGGACTGATTTCCTAAATGTACATGCCATAACTGGATACTAATATTTATAGGCAAAGTTCAACCAGTAAATATCCGATTGCCTCTCAGAGGATCAGGAAGGAACTTTTTCCCCTGCTGGAGCAAATTGGATCATGGTTTGCTAGGGTTTTTTGCCTTCCTCTGTATCAACTGTGGGTATAGGATTGTATTTTTTTTTCCTTTTATAGGTTCAACTAGAGGTCTTTTCAACCTAACTATAAATGCTTAGTCCAGAAAACAGAATGGATTCAACTGCAGGTTAAAGGGTGGTACCCACCAAAAAAGGTGGCCATAAAGAGGGCTAATAAAATCTTGTCTATGGGGTCCTTAAAAAACAGGATCATCCTGCACAGGAACCATCAAGATCTTTTTTAAAAGGCAAAAAATGGACAGGTCACAGAGACTGCACTTTTCTAAAGGAGACCCTCCTCAAGAGAACAAAGGTTCTTAGACCAAGTGAACTGGGAAGGTTTTTGAATTTTTAAAGAATCCATACTGGAAACCTTAGGGCGAGCAGATTCAGGCTGCTTTAACACTCAATACTAGCTTACCACCTCAATAATGCTAACAACGGTATCCCTACATTTTGGTGAGATCTCAGCAGGTGGAGTCTCATCCTGAAAAGATCTCAGAAGTTTAGGAGTGGGGGGGGGGTGCATCTACCCTCTTCTCAGGCAGCATAGCAGCTGCCAGTGTAAAGTCTGAAACAGATTCGGAAGGTCAGATTAGAGGGGTTGGTTTGCAATCCTACGATATATAGTCTCTAACAGGACAACAATCCTGTGCACACAATCTGACATGATAGCAGGAAAATGCCTCGCTAGATCAGTAGGAGGGGTGTGCAGCAGAGTTACTAGAAGAAACCAGGTAATCAGGGGGCAGTAGGTTATAAGAGCAAGGCTGTGCAGACATGATGGTGGCCCATGCAGTTTTAGGCAGAGCTTAAAAAGGTTAAAGGCTTGCCACCTCAGTACTGACAAAAATGGGGGGGGGGGGGGTTTCAAGCTGTCATCCTGGGGGTTTCTAACTTATTTCCACAAGTCAGCCTCTAGAAAAGGGGGTGCTCAACCCGTGGCCCTTACACTCCGCAACCAGGGAAGTGCACGCCCAGGGTCAGCAACCGATTGATTACGATCTATGCTTGCCGACACGCCATGCAGTGAGCCGGCACCAGTACTTACCTCTAATCCATTCTAGCAACCTGAGGAGTGATGCCAGCAGCAGCAGCTGCAAGAGGAAAAGGGTCAGTGTATTAAACACACATACACTGGGCATAATAGCTTTTGCAACGGGCATATTAGCACCTTTAAAAAAGGGTTAAAAACTATTAGGCCACTTTAACACTGATCCGCAGGTGTTAGAAGTCTTTGGCTCGAACCAATCACTTACACATGTAATTAAAGATCATATCCTCGGAATAGTTCAATGACTTGATTATCTACAATAGGTGAATACCCGATCCCTACAGCATTCTAATTCAATGAGAGGGAGTCCTCAGATAACGCCAACACACGAAACCACCAGGTTCGGTAAATGTTGGCTCCCACTCAAAAGTAACTCTTCACATATATCAAAGATTTCAACATACAATATGATATATCAGTATTGCATCTAAAGATACATACTAGAAAGAACATTCATTTTTCTGTTATTCTAAACTAAGATTGAAAAGAAGTCTTTGGCTCAGTGCAGCTATTTTCTATGGGTTTGATGTGCTTTCTGAAAGCGCACTTAAACTCCTAAATGCAGAAATGCATGCACTTTCAGAAAGTGCACCACATCTGCAAAATGTAATAGAAATCTATGGCAAAGCGCAGGGAACTCAGGACAAAAAGGGCTCATTTACAGTTGTAATTTGGGGCAGTAAAGCCCCATCGTTTGTGACCCACGACTCATTACCAAATTACTTAAAGCGGAGTTCTACCCACTTTTTAAAAGGTGGTCTTAAACTAAAGACCACCTCTCATTTTTGGATTTTTAATTTTTTTTCCTTTTGTACCTTTTTTGAACTACTAAGTGTACTTCCAAAGTATAAAACAGAAAAGTCAGTGCTACTACCCATACAACAGCAGAGCTCCCGGGTGCTCGATCGACAGTCGCAGGCTAAGTAATGTGGGAAAAATTATCCACTCCGGTTTTTGCTCTTTAAAAAATCTTCGTTTTTATGGACAAGCCACAGTGAACAAACGCAGATGAAAACAGTTGACGCGTTTAAGCCTATAAGGCCTTAGTCATAACCGGACTAAGGCCAAAAACAGGAGTGTGAATCATTTTTGCTACATTAAGTGTACTTCCGTCCTAGGTCGGCCGTGGTCCAGGACGTCCCCCCTCCTCCGCTGTCTTCTGAGACCTGTGTGTGTCCCAAAAGACAAACTGGTCATTCACAAAGCGATGCATGACTGGCACATGCGCAGTAGGAAACTGGCTGTGAAGACGCAAGGCTCCACTGCCAGTTTCCCTTAGGTACAAGGGTGGCGCCTGCGCCCGATCCAGTGGATGGATTGGCTCCGATGGGGCCCACATCACAGGTTCCCTGGACAGGTAAGTGTCCTTATTAAAAGTCAGCAGCTACAGTGTTTGTAGCTGCTGACTTTAAAAAAAAATGTTTGTGGCTGGAACTCCGCTTGAGATGTCCCTTCGCTCTTCAAAAGGTTGAGCAACCCTGCTCTAGAACAATCACGTGAGACCACAAAGATTGTGACATAGGGAGGGACTACCGCTTGAAGCACACTCCATCCAAAGCCAGATCCTGGCAGGACAGTAGAGCTGCACGATTCTGGCTAAAATGAGAATCACAATTTTTTTGCTAAGAATAAAGATCACAATTCTCGCAGCGCAACAGCATCTTTCACATTATACAAAAAATTGGGCTAACTTTACTGTTTAGTTTTTTTTTTTAATGCATTGAAGTGTATTTTTTTTCCCCAAAAATAGAGTTTGAAAGACCGCTGCGCAAATACAGTGCGACATAAAATATCGCAACAACCGCCATTTAATTCTCTAGGGGGGGGGTCTCTGCTAAAAAAAAATATATATAATGTTTGGAGGTTCTAAGTAATTCTACAGCAAAAAATATCGATTTTAACTCGTAAGCAACAAGTGTCAGAAAAAGGTTTAGTCTTTAGGTGGTTAAACTGACCTCATTTACAGACCAAAGTTGATTCCTTTGATCCAAAAGAACCAATTGATACTTTATAGTTATCTCCCAGTGCAATGTTGATAAACATTTGCAGGCTTTTTTTTTTTTTTTTTTTTTGACAGCCGAGTGAGCAGAGAACAGCTCTGCACTTGTTACATGAATGAATGGTGGAAATGCTGGATTAAGATTGTGAGGGGGGTTGAATTGAGATTGTTTGGACTTGACCAGGCAGTTTCTTAGCAAATCTACTTTATGTGCAAGGTGGCACCAGCCCTCTCAGTCTAGTTGTCAAAACTATCCCATCTGAAACTAGGGTTAGGAATAGGGCTGCAACTAACGATTATTTTGATAATCGATTAGTTGGCCGATTGTTTTGATTAATCAGATAATAACCTTAACCACTTTACAGCTGGGCACTTAAACCCCCCTCGTGACCCTACCAATTTTCAGTTTTCAGTGCTCTTACACTTTGAATGACAATTACTCAGTCATGTAATACTGTACCCAAATGAATTTTTTGTCATTTTTTCATACAAATAGAGCTTTCTTTTGGTGGTATTTGATCACCTCTGGGTTTTTTATTTTTTGTGCTATAAATGAAAAAAGACCGAAAATTTTGAAACAAAAAAACAAATTTTTCTTTATTTCTGTGACAAAATTTTGCAAATTATTAATTTTTCTTCATAAATTTTGGGCACAATTTATACTGCTACATACATTTGGTAAAAATAGCCCAAATTAGTGGATATTATTTGGTCTTTGTGAAAGTTAGAAAGTCTACAAGCTGTGGTGCAAATCATAAAAAAAAATTATCATACCTGATGAACTGACGGCCTAATTTAATTTCTTGCGACCCTAACAAGCCAGGAAAGTACAAATACCCCCCAAATGACCCCTTTTTTGAAAGTAGACATTCCAAGGTATTTATTAAGATGCATGGTGAGGTTTTTGATGTTGTCATTTTTCCCACAATTCTTTTCAAAATTAAGTTTTATTTTTTTTGTCATTGTAATAGGTTGTTTCTCTCACATGGCATGTGTATACCACAAATGACACCCCAAAATACATTCTGCTACCCCTGAGTATTACGATACCACACGTGTGGGAGTTTTTCACAGCCTGGCCACATAGAGAGGCCCAACATGCAGGGAGCACCATCACGTGTTCTAGGAGCATAAATTACACATCTAACTTGTTGACTACCTATTACACTTTTGAAGGCCCTGGAGCACCAGGGCAATTACACGTGACACTGATGACAGATGGCACTAATACATGGCACTGACAGATGACAGGTGGCACGGGCAGATGGCACTGGGGACAGATGGCACTGTGTTGTGTTAGTGTAACTGATTTTTTTCACTCCCGCTGCAGCACGGAAGCTCTCCCTCCTCACACACTGTCTCTGTGCGAGGAGGGAGAGCCAGCGATGAGAGATGATCTCATACGTTTACATATAAGATCTTCTCTCATTGGACACTCCGATCGAGTGCTAAATGGCCGCTGTGATTGGCCATTTAGCGTGATCTGTCCAAGGGACACAGCCAACACAGATTTCCCCCACGGCGCGCAGGGGGAATGTTAACAAGAGGACGTCCAGGGACGCCCTCTCAGCAATTGAGCGCCATGCTGTAGCAGTCTTTCAGCTATAGCGCAGGCGCAAGGTGGTTAAAAAAAAAAAAAGTGTGGTGTAAAATGTATTTAATATGTAAAGTTTAAAAAGGCAATTTATTCTTAAATATCTATATGCAGTGGTAAATTTAAATGACCAACTATATGGTTAGGGAGCAAAATCTCTAATCCACTATGAGAAAAACAGACAGAAGCGATATACTGTATATACTATTAGAGGGCGAATCTGGTAAATAACAGACTCAAATAACATTTTTTATTTAAAGAAAAAGAAAAGGAGACTGTTTTGTGGATTTTCAGAGAGAACTGTAATAGATTTTAGAACAGACTCCCTTGTCATAGGCAGGTGGCTTGATAAAAGCTACCTGCATCGGCTGTCACTTATGCTGGCCATACTGAAACAATATCTTCCTTCAAAAAAAAAATTAATATTAAGAACGTTTGTTAGATTTTCTAATCGTTAGTAGAGTCAGAATCGAATTTAGCTTTCGACCACAGTGACAGCAAAATTTCAAGGAGCAGAATAGAAAACTTTTTGGTCAAAGGACAGTATGTGGTTTTCGCTCAGAAATTACATTAGTTTTAAAACAAAGTTAAAAGTGAAATTTTCAAACGACATTCTTTCATTCATCGAATGTACAAATATTTTTCGCATGAATATTCTCGTCCGAAAATCGATACATGTATGGCCAGCATAAGGCTCGGTTCAGACCTATGCAGTTTGCTTTTTATCCGTTTCTGCTGTGATTTTTGCTGTGCGTATTTGCACACGCGATTTTGCTGCGATTTGCATTTTTATGCTTTTTTTTGGGTAATTTGTTGTTGGGCAGATTAAAAAAAAAAAAAAAACGCAAATTGTGGCAAAAACACACTACATGCTTTTCTGCAGCTTCTCCACTGAAGTCTATTGAACTAAAAAAAAAAAAAAAGCACCGTTTTGCATTCAAAAAAGTCCCTGACCATTTCCAAATACGCAGCAGCTGAAAAAAAGCATACATGTGAATGTGTCCTATAGGAAAATCATGTTAAATAAACTGTAGTGCGCTTCTGCAAAAAGCACTAAAAATGCATAGGTGTGAACCAGGCCTAAGGGCTCTTTCACACGGACGTGTCCGTGTACGGAGCCCACTCTGCTCAGCGGGGGATCGCTCCGTCGATCCCAGCTGAGCAGGCAGATGACAGGTCCGGACCTGTCAGAGCGCCGCTCTCCCCTATGGGGGATCAGTTGAAGACGGACCGTAGAGTCCGTTGTCACCCGATCTGATGACGGATGGAAAAGTAGGTTTTTCCTCCGTTACACTTTTTCGGATTGGAGCAGGTCGGATGTCAGCAGACATGTCACCAATGACATCCGACGCTCCATAGAGGTCTATGGAGCGTCCGTTCAGGTCCACCTAAAAAACTGACAGGCGGACCTGAACGGACCGATCGTGTGAAAGAGGCCTATGACGTATAGTAGCAGCAGTATGCTTTTTTTTTTTTTTGGATCACCTGTCATAATGGGGTTTAAAAAAAACAAAAAACTAAAATAACGTAAGTTATCTGCTCTTTATAGTACAAATGATTTCTTAGCCATTTTTCAGAGAATATGAATGATAACACAAAAACATGTCTTTCACTCATGGTTAGTGTTTGGCTGAAGCCACTTATCATTTCTGTTTACTGTTTTTAAATCATAATCACAACAGAAACTACCCAAATGACCCTGTTCAAAAGTTTACATACCCTGGTGATTTTGGCCTCATAACATGCACACCCTTGACACAAAGGGGTTTGAATGGCTAATAAAAAAGGTAACCATCCTCAACTATGATCTGTTTGCTTGTAATTAGTGTGTATATAAAAAGGTCAATGAGTTTCTGGACTCCTGACAGACCCTTGCATCTTCCATCCAGTGCTGACCTGACGTTTCTGGATTCTGAGTCATGGGGAAAGCAAAAGAATTGTCAAAAGGTCTACGGAAAAGGGTAGTTGAACTGTATAAAACAGGAAAGGGATATAAAAGGATATCCAAAGAATTGAGAATGCCAATCAGCAGTGTTCAAACTCTAATCAAGAAGTGGAAAATGAGGGGTTCTGTTGAAACAAAACCACGGTCAGGTAGATCAACTTAAATTTCAGCCACAACTGCCAGGAAAATTGTTCAGGATGCAAAGAAAAACCCACAAATAATTTCAGGTGAAATGCAGGACTCTCTGAAAACCTGTGGTGTAGCCGTTTCAAGATGCACAATAAGGAGGCACTTGAAGAAATATGAGCTGCATGGTCGAGTTGCAAGAAATCCATTACTGTGCAACTTCCACAAAGTATCCCGCTTACAATACGCCAAACACAGAGACAAGCCTCAAAACTTCTGGCACAGTCATATGGAGTGATGAGACCAAAATTGAGCTTTTTGGCCACAACCATAAAACGCTACATTTGAAGGGGAGTCAACAAGGCCTATGATGAAAGGTACACCATTCCTACTGTGAAACACGGAGGTGGATCGCTGATGTTTTGGGGATGTGTGCGCTAGAAAGGCACAGGAAATTTGGTCAAAATTGATAGCAAGATGAATGCAGTATGTTAACAAAAAATACTGGAGGAACATCAGCCAGGAAGCTGCGCATGGGATGTACTTGGACATTTCAACATGACGATCCAAAACACAAGGCTAAGTCAACCCGTCATTGGCTACAGCAGAATAAAATGAAGGTTCTGGAGTGGCCATCTCAGTCTCCTGACACAAATATCATTGCGCCACTCTGGGGAGATCTCAAACGTGCAGTTCATGCAAGACAGGCCAAGAATTTACAGGAACTGGAGGCTTTTTGTCAAGAGGAATGGGCAGCTTTACCATCTGAGAAGATAAAGAGCCTCATCCACAAATACCACAAAAGACTTCAAGCTGTCATTGATGTTAAAGGGGGCAATACACAGTATTAAGAAGTGGGGTATGTAAACTTTTGATCAGGGTCATTTGGGTACTTTGTTGCGATTATGATTTACAAAGAGTAAACATAGTTGATAGATAATACATTGCTTCAGCCAAACACTAACCATGAGTGAAAGAAAAGTTTTTGTTTTATTATTCATACTCTGAAAAATGGCCAAGAAATCTAATTCTGCCAGGGTATGTAAACTTATGAGCACAACTGTATACTGTTAAACAATGACAATAATATATAAATATTTTATAATAAAAAACACCCAGAAGTAGGATATATGGGCATTTTACCTAGGAGTCAGACATGAAGCTATATGAAGGGTGGGAGGGAGAAAGAAATTTTTAATATTAAAGTAGTACTAAAAGCTGAGACTCATGGATATGATCATTTTAAATATAATGTACAATATTTGTAAAGGTTTACTTTAAATGTAATTGTAATACCTTCTATTACCTCCTGTCTATCAACCTCCACCTTCTCTGGGTTCAGATGCTGATCTTCCCTGCAGAGTGTTTAAGTGATTTATTTATTTTTAAAAACACGTTATACATACCTGCTCTGTGCAATGGTCATCCTCTTCTGGGGTCCCACACCAACACTTCTGGCTGCTCCTGCATTCAGAGTACCCCAATAGCAAGCTGCAACGTATAGTATACAGTGCCCCCTATAGCAAGGTTAAAAAAAAAAAAAACTTCTGTCTTTAGAACCACATGTCCCATGAGGCATTGCTCCTCACACTTTCACAAGTTCTCAGGCACTTGCTGACATGTATGGATGGTGTACTGAGCTGTATGTGTGCTGCAACTGTATTTCCGGATATATAAAACAAATAATGTATTCTGTATGCAGGCCAACTAATCGGCTAACCGATTATGAAAATAGTTAACTATTTTCATAATCGATTTGTTGTCAATTAATCGATTCGTTGTTTCAGCCGTGGTTAGGAATAGTTCTTTGACCAAAAAACACTGTAGCTCCATGACCCATCTGGCTGTGGTAATGGCCAATAGGAATTCTAATTTGAAAGTCAGGCATTATGACTCATTGCCAAGGCACTAAACGGTGGTTGCTTGAGGGCAGCAAGTACGAAGGACGAGTTCCAAGGAAGAACAGACAGTATGAATCTTTTTAAGAGATGAGCCGCCAAGGATTGGTCTGGGTAGACAAAGCCATTGTATGAACCTACAAATTTACTTACAGTCCATCCTCAGCTCTGTTTTAAAAAAATCCCAGTACTGTTTAGATTAATCTGTCCCTACTAAGCAGGCCCAGGACCTGAAGACCTTCCAAATTTTCAAGTAAATGGTCATTGACACCCTTTTCCTACTCTTGAGCAAGGTACTTTTTCTAAAAGTCCCCCGCCCCCCCTAATAAAGTCCAGTATCTATGCTGAAAGGTTCAAATTTCCTAATTGTGGGTCCAACATCTGCCTTTGAAGTAGAAGGCCTTTCCTGACTGGAAGAAAGTTGCTCAGCCTGAAGAGAACCAAATTTTTTGACCAATACAGAACTATAAGAATTATTCATTCAATGTCCCACTGGATCTTCAATAGCACCTTCAAACTGAGTGGAAGTGGAGAGAAAGCATAACCTAATTCAAGATACCAAGAGTGCCCAAAAACATCCAATCCCAGTGCATAATTCCCTGAGGTCAGAGAGAAATATTTCTTTGCCTTCTTTTTTGCAACAGCAGCAAAATAATCCACCCTGGAAAGCCTCAGCATCTTGTGATCATGTAGAACACCCTCCTGGTGGTGTCCCCAATTATTACCCTGCTGACAAAGTCTGCTAGTTTATTCCTTTCTTTTAAAGCAGAGTTCCATCCAAAAATGAAACTTCCGCTTTAAGGGAAGGTGACCCCCTGACATGCCACATTTGGCGTGTCTTTTTGGGATGGGGGGGGCCTTTTTTTTTTTTTTTTTTTTTTTTTTTTTTTAGGGTTCCAGCTCCCACTTCCTCCCAGGGCACTGGAAGGAAGATCACCTCTCCCCCTCCCTCTCAGCAATCTGGGACACATCACAGGTCTCAGATGACTGCCCGGCCAGTCACAGCACGCGCATGTGCAGTGCGTGCCCAGCTGTGAAGCCACAGCTGGGAGACCACAGTGACAATGCTGGCACCGTAGAGAGGAGGGGGAGACGAGTGAGGCTTTGTTACCCTGCATCGCTGGACCCTGAGACAGCTAAGTGTCTGATTATTTAAAGTCAGCAGCTGTAGTATAATTGGAACTCCGCTTTAAGTCAGACAATAAGGAGGCCAAAAATAGGTATTAATTAGTTTTGGCGAGTACTTTAGGAATACTATTGGTACATCCCTACTTCCAATGGTAAAGAATGCATAATTTTTGTGTGAAACTGAGCCCACTAAACTGCAGGCATGGGCAAGGTCATCAGATCTAGGATAGTGTCACGAGGAGTCTCAATTTTTATTTTAATTCATTAAAACGTGTATTTTTATAAAAAAGCTTTGCATTTGAAAGACCGCTGCGCAAATGCAGTGTGACATAAAATATTGCAACAACCGCCATTTTATTCTCTAGGATCTCTGCTAACAAAAAAAAAAAAATATAATGTTTCACGGGGTTGCACCGATACCGATATTAGTATCGGTACAGATACCGAATATTTGAAGGCGTACTCGTGCTCCTGCAAATCCTCCCGATGGCTAGTCCGATACCTGGACACTCAGGGATGATTGGTGTGGTGGCAGGGGAAGTTATAACCACCCATCTCCCCTGTGTGGCCTTCAATAAAGCAGCTGACAGCTGCTCCTTCTCTTCTCCCCTCGGCAGGTTTCAGTTGCTTTAATATAAGTCACACATGAAAATCGGTAATTATAACTTCGCCCACCACCACGCCGATCATCCCTGAGTGTCCCCCCTGTATCCTCCTCTGGCTCCCCTCTGGGTCCTCCAGTCCCCTCCTGTACTCCTCTAGTCCATCTCAGTGTGCTCCCTCCTTGCTAACTGTCCATTCATGTTCAGTGCAGCTGAGGCTACTGAGAAAGGAACTGTGGAATCTATCCTCAGTCCCTTTCCATGTCTCAAAGGGGAGATGTCAGGGGTCTGTTTAGACTAGGGCTGAAACAACTAATCGATTAATCGACAACTAATCGATTATGAATTTAATCGATTACTATTTTCATAATCGAATAATCGGCCAGTAACATAATGGGGTTAAAAAAAATTAAAATGAGCCCTTTATAGTTACAAAAAGAGCAAATAATCGCTACTGTAAATATTACTTTCACAGTTCTACAGTAAAAAAATGAATTACAGTAGTGATTATCTGCTTTTTTTGTACTATAAAGGGCTAATTTTCGTTTAACCCCATTATGTTACTAAACGTAAAAGCAAACTGCATAGGTGTGTACCGAGCCTTATGCTGGCCACACGGATCAATTTTCAGACAAGAATATTCAGACGAAAAATCTTTGTACATTCACTGAATGAAAGAATGTTGTCTGAAATTTTCAGTTGTTCTTAACATTCTTTTTTTAAAATGAATGTCATTTCTGAACGAAAACCACATACACTGTCTGAAAATTCCTTTCACCAAGAAGTTTTCTATTTCTAAATTTTCCCCTCACGAACATCGATTTGACCCCACTAACGATTAGAAAATCGAATGAACGTTTTTAAAATTACATTTTTTTTTTTTGAAGGAAGACATTGTTTTTTAATAAAAAAATTTGATCTGAGTCTAATGATATTTACCAGATTCACCCACTAATAGTATATACAGTATATCTCTCCTCTAATAGTATATCTCTTCTGTCTGTTATTTTCAGAGTGGATTCGATATTTTGCTCCCTAACCATATACTTGGTTATTTATATTTATCACTGCATAGTGATATTTGAGAATAAATTGCCTTTTATTAAAACTTTACATATTAACTAAATTATACACCACACTTTTTTTTAAGGCTATTAACCGTTTAATCGACACAATAATCGGCCAACTAATCAATTATGAAAATAATTGTTAGTTGCAGCCCTAGTTTAGACCCCTGACATCTTTCCAAAGCCCCCCCCAACAGCGTTGAAAAATAAATAAAAGGAAACATTGTAATAAATATTTAGTAAAATAGTAAAAATATAAAATAACACACACTGACAGTCCACTCGCCCCTACCAGTACGGCTATTTGCGCAGCTGAGCCACCTTGCAGTAGTACATCTGCGGCGCATAACCTCTTATGGTGGTGAAGACTTAGTGTGTACACTTGACTAGTCACGTTCCCAAAAAGAGCAAAATGAATCCAAGTATTTTGAGCACAAATTGATGTATTTATGGACCAGTTTGAGAGATAGATATATATCTATATAGATCTAGATTATATATATATATATATATATATATATATATAGAGAGAGAGAGAGAGAGAGAGAGAGAGATATATACACACACACACTTTCTTTTTTAATTTAACACTACCTGGTAAAGCCCTCATTGAAGAAATATATGTCATTGTTAAATTATTTTTGAATGTAGTCACAGATTGTGTTTGGGTAATCTAATTTATAAAAATTTTGTAAAAAAAAAAAAACAGAGTGATGCAGCTTTTAAGTTGTTTTTTGGCAAGTGCGAAGATTGATTCATAATTTAAAAAAAAGCCATATGAAAATTGATATATTCTAGGCCATCCACACAAACGTATAAAGAGAAAACAAATCAGCGCAAAAAAAAAAAAAAATTATATATATATATATATATATATATATATATATATATATATATATATATATATATTTCCCCGAAAATAAGACCTAGCGTGATTGTCAGTGATGGCTGCAATATAAGCCCTACCCCCCAAATAAGCCCTAGTTAAAGTCCTTGTAGGTCTTATTTTCAGGGTAGGGCTTATTTTCGGGAAAACAGGGTAGGCCTTATTTGGGGGGTAGGGCTTATATTGCAGCCATCACCGACAATCACGCTAGGTCTTATTTTCGGCAAAACAGGGTATATATACTGCTGAACACCAAGGGTCAATTTTCAAATCCCTGACCAAAAAATGTAAACTAGACGGTGCAGCTCTAAACAGTCCATAAATCTAAATAAAGAATCAATCTGTGAGGTTCTTCAGTGATGAACTACAGATAAAATCATGCAAGTGACTTAGTGGAAAAACGGAACCTCCACCAATGGTAAGAATAGCAGCTCACCTCACTGTGTGACCCTTTGGTTATAAAGGGTCAAACACACTTTCCCACTCAGGGTGTAAAATGATGCATCAGCAAGCCAATCCAGGAAGATCCCCTCTTAGATCTATTTTCAGATCAGCAATCTCCACTCCAAAGCCGCATGAATCATGCAAGTAAAAAGCAATACATAGTGCTCTCCGCAGAAAATGGAATTTAACGATAAAATAAAAACTCACAAAAAAAACTCACAAAAGGTGGCACCTTAAACCAAGTGCCTGGAAAACAGCGTGTATACAAGATCAACGATGGCTACGGGTGACGTCACATGACGTCCGTCCGTGTTACGTTCCTGTGGGCGGGACTTCGTCAGCCCGAGGTTTACTTGCATGATTCATGCGGCTTTGGATTGGAGATTGCTGATCTTAAAATTGATCTAAGAGGGGATCTTCCTGGATTGGCTTGCTGATGCATCATTTTACACCCTGAGTGGGAAAGTGTGTTTGACCCTTTATAACCAAAGGGTCCATGCAGTGAGGTGAGCTGCCATTCTTACCATTGGTGGAGCTTCCATTTTTCCACAAAGTCACTTACATGATTTTATCTGTAGTTCATCACTGAGGAACCTCACGGATTAATTCTTTTAGATTTATGGACTGTTTAGTGCTGCACCGTCTTGTTTACATCCACACAAAAGAGCAAGGCAATTTCTGTATTTCTCAGTTATGGCACCGTCCAGGAATACAGGATTGTGGTGGTTGTTTATTACCATGTCTAGTTAGCTGCAGCTTGACAGATATGAACTAGCATCAATAGCTGGTTGCAGTGCTGGGCCTGCAAGTGAAAACAGCTTCTCAAACTTCCCATCTGCAAAATCTTTGAATTAAGTAACAACCTCAATTGGTACAGTGAGATGTTTAAGACTGAGATAGATGGCAGATCAACTTCTGGAACAAACCATATTCGTGAACGCTATCCACGGACAGAACTAAGCAGTCATTTTATGAAAGGGGGGGGATCTTTTCTGATTTGACCCAATCATAAATTGCCCATTCTATTTGTTCCTAATGTCTTTAGATTTAGCAGGTCTCCAACTAAAAAGGCACACTGAGACTGAGGATAATTAAGTGCCGCAGAAGTGAGCAAGTTTGGGTGTGTAGAATCCCTGGACAAAGATGGGTGCATTATAGCGGTCAGTTGTCTGAGAAATCATAGTTGCAGGGGGAAAAAAAATGTACATTTCCATCATACTTACCTGTAAAATCCTTTTCTTTGAATACATCACGGGACATAGAGTTAGGCTAATATTCATTAACTACTGGGACATCCCAGAGCAATAGCCTTGATGGTAGTGAGACACACTGCCAAAAAAAAAAGCTATCAGACCTTATTACGGCAGCCTGTAATACACTGCGGCCCAAAAGCCGAATCCTTGGCTGCTCGAAGATCCACTTAATAAAATTTTGTGAATGTATGCACTGAGGACCAGGTAGCAGCCTTACAAATCTGATAACTGATGGACGAAAAGCCCAGGAGGTTCGACACCCCTGGTAGAATGAGCTCTCATCCTGAAGGGAGGAGCTTTATATTTCAGACCGTAGGCCTGAATGACCAATTGACGGACCAAATGGGCAATGGAAGTCTTGGAATCTGCCTGCCCCTTCTTGGGTCCTTCTGGTAAATCAAAAAGTCTAATCCTCAGATCTCCGCAGATCTATACATACTGACTGCTCGCACTACATGCAAGGAGTGCAGTCATTTATCTTCCGCCGAACGAGGCTGAGAGAAAAAAAAAAAAGACAAAATGTCACGATTCAAATGGAACAGGTTGTAGCACAACCCTGTTGTGGTGAAGGATCAAGTAGGGTTCCCTGCACAAAAGGGACACCAACTCTGACACCCTTCTAGCCTAGGTGATGACCACCAGGAAGGCCAACTTGCATGACAGCGAGACTAATGGAATTTTCTTGATAGGCTTAAATGGTTGTTTCTAACACAGACAGCACAAATTTTAAATCCCAAGGACACATAGATGACCTAATGGGGGAAGCAAATGAGTTGCCCCTGCATAGGTTCATGCCAGTGAGTAGGAGGCTAAAAGGCTTTTGGAAGAATACTGACAGGGCCGAAATCTGATCTCTGACTGTACTCAAAGCCAGTCTCATTTCCACAGCTGATTCTCCTAATCACGTATTTCCAAGGATGCCATTTTCCAACTTCACACCAAGCAATAGGCTTTTTAGAGCCTAGAATAGATCTTTCTAGTGACCGTTTTTCTGGCATTTACTAGGGTAGACACCACAATCCTTTAACACCCTGGCTTCAATAGCCATGCTGGCAAATTTAGAGACTGTAAATTGGGTTGGAATATAGGAGCTTCAGACAGTAGATCAGAGCGACGCAGAAGTGTCCATGGCCCGTCTATTGCCAATCTCACGATCTCTGGGAACCAGGGCCTTCTGGGCCAGGCTGGTGCCACCAGGATGACTGGAACTCCCTCTCTCCCAATACTGTGCAACAAATGTGGAAGGAAAGGGATTGGGGGGGGATAAACAAGGGAGAACTGGTTCCATTGAACTAATAAAGCATATGCTCTGATTTCCAGGGAATCCCTTGTTCGGGACACAAACTGCTTAGCTTGTTGCTGAACCTGGATGCCAATAGATGGACCTCTGGCCATCCAACACTGGCAGATTTCCCGAAACATGCTCAGGTGTAGGGACCATTCCCCCGGGGCAGATTTGCTGCCAGCAGAGATAATCTGCCTTCCAGTTCCCTCCTCCCGGGATATGGACCGCAGATCGAACCAGCAAATGCCCCTCTGCCCAGGTTAATATATGGTTTACCTTCTCCTGAGTTGAACGGCTCCCGGTACCACCCTGGTGGTTGATATAGGACACTGCAGTGGCATTGTTGGACTGAACCCTGATGGGGCAGTCCTGAAGCTCCACTGTCCAGGACTGTAGGGCCAGACGTACCATCCATAACTCGAGGATATTGATGGGCAGGCTCTGCCCTTGACCATCTCCCGAGCTGTGAGCCCCTCTAGGGTCACTCCCCAGCCCAAGAGACTGGCATCTTGTCAGTACTCTCCAAGACACCAGGAAGGATCTTCCCTTTTGCAGGTTCTGATCCTGCAACCACTAGCTTAGACTTAAGCATGCCCGGGGAGATAAGGACTTGTGCTCTCCTGTTCCAAGCAGACAAGAGGTCTTGTTGTATAGGCCTAGAATGGAACGGAGCATAGGGAACTGCCTCAAAAAAGGAGGACAACACCATCCTTCCCAGAAAACTCAGAGTGGAATGGAGGGTTGCCTGGTACCCCTTATCTGACGCACCCAATCCTTCAGGGCACAGATTTTTACAGTTGGCAGAAATTTTTTTGCCTGGACCGTATCCAGAATCAGACCTATATACTTGAGACTGAGCTGGTCTCAAAAATGACTTTGGCATTTATGACCCAACCCAGATTTTCTAAATACCGCACTGTACAGGCTACACTGTGTTCCAGGGCCTGTAGTGAGTGATCTCTGAGCAGGAGGTCGTCCAAGTATCAAGATCCCCTGGGCCTTTAGTCCCAGTACAGGTGCCAGGATCTTTGTAAACACCTGGGGTGCTGTGGGAAGCCCGAAGGGCAGTGCCACAGACTGGAAATGACGTTCCTCTACTGCAAATTGCAGGAACCTCTGATGAGGCTGAAAGATAGGTACATGTAAATATGCGTCCTTGATATCGATGGAGGCTAAGTCTCCGATCTGCAGCGAGGCCACTACCAAGCAGAATGAATCCATACAGAAGGATTGGATTAACAGATGTTGGTTCAGGGATCTTAGGTCCAAGATTGGCCTTATGTGCCCATTTGGTTTTAGAACCGAGAACAGGTTTGAATAAAATCCTGTGCCTCTTTCGGACCATGGAACCTGTATGATCACTCCTCAATGCACTAACTGCCCTAGTGCGTGAAACACTATGTTTCTTATTGGAGGATCCGCAGGAACGTTGGATCTTAGAAATCCCTGAGGAGGAAACATCTGTAATTTCAGCTTGCGGGACACTATTGAGGTGACTCACTCGTCCTGCACCACTGTTCTCCAAATGTCCGCCAATTTAAGCAGCCTCCCCCCCAGCAGAGGGGAGGGGGGGAAGGGGGCGCCCCATCAAAAAAGGAGGGCTTAGTGCCAGGCTTAGAAGAGTTCCGGACCCAGGGTTTTTTCTGGCCCTGGGGCTTGCCCATGGCTCTAGCACCATGCTCATCAGCGGAACTGCCTTAGCGCTGAAATACCCAAGGAAGTCCCGGAGGGATGCATGGTCCTTTTCTTTACACAAAGTAAAGAACACTTTCCTCCGGAAAGGTTTTGGATAAATTTATCCAGATCACCAAACGTTCCCCATGGAATGGGAACCCTGCCAATAACTTCTTACAGGGAAGTTCGGCTGACCAGTTCTTAAAGCAGAGTTCTGCCAAATGTTTTATTTTTTGTTTTTTTTAAAGAGTCAGCAGCTACAAAATACTGCAGCTGCTGACTTTTAAAATATGTCCAGGGCGTCTGCAATGTCAGCACCCGAAGCCGATCTGTCCCTCGGCTCTCGGGTGGAGGCGCCGCAATCTTCGGTAAGGTAATCAGGAAGTGAAGCCTTGCGGCTTCACAGCCTGGTTCCCTACTGCGCATGCACGAGTCGCGCTGCGCAATCCCACTGGTCCCTGCTGTCTTCTGGGACCTGTCTGTCTCCCAGAAGACAGCAGAGGGGACGGAGGAGGCGACGGACAGGGCGTAGATATCCGCAGACACTGCAGCTATCTATGCCCAGAAGTGGGAGCAAATGCCTGAATTAGACAGGTATCTGCTCCCCCCTG
Organism: Aquarana catesbeiana; assembly: GCF_042186555.1. Classification (NCBI taxonomy): domain Eukaryota; kingdom Metazoa; phylum Chordata; class Amphibia; order Anura; family Ranidae; genus Aquarana; species Aquarana catesbeiana. The sequence continues at coordinate 417,690,397 of NC_133326.1, read as the reverse complement.
AAAGGTGCCAAATGTGACACCGGAGGGGGGAGGATTTCCATAAAACGGAATTTCCATTTTTGGGTGGAACTCTGCTTTAAGCCACACAAGTCTGCGCATGTGTACAGACAAGAAAGCCAAACGAGAAACCTGCAGTATAGCATCCTTTAAGGCATCTACAGAAAACAACACAGAGGTTGAGGAATATCTTTCCTGTTTTCAGCAAGTTCATCATCCTGGTTAGGCCTGTCAGGCAGTCTGACCTGACCCTTTAAGGACTGGCAGACTTCAATTGCTGCGACAGCTGGCTGAATAGATGAACTAGCCAAAGAAAAGGAGGCCTTTAATAAAGACTCCAGTTTCTTGTCAATGGGGTCCTTCAAGCCTTGCGAGTTATGCACTGGACAAGTTCTTGTTTAAGGAAAAGACTGCCGCATCTACGGCTGACATGCTCCATTTCTTAGCAAACTTTTCCTCCATGGGATACAAAAGGGAAAACCTTTGAAGAGGAACAAAAATCCTGTCAAGATGTTCCCAATCAGCATACACCTCCTGTTCCAACAGTGGGTGCAAGGGGAAAGCCTGTGCAGCCTGAGGTGGCTTCAGGGACCCCAAAAAGAACAAGGGAGGCTCAGAAACCTCTGCTAGCGGTTACTTTTTTTATTATTATTCTTTATTAAATGTTTCTTTTAATACAAAATTTCATAAAACAAACATGAAGGGGGAAGATTTAGACCTTTACAATCAAGATATTTTCCGATACTTTAATTTCCCCTTATTCCAACACACTTTATGTCATGCACTTTTTGCCCCTCCCCTCCCTCCCCGACCTTTTGACACTTATCTAGCTTTCTACCTTATATCTTTCTTACCTTCATAGGTATTCTCATGTATACCCATATACATTAACGGTTTTCTATTGAGTAACAAAACTCATTACTATTTTCCAGCACTTTTTAGGCATCTTACAAAAAGTGTGTTCTCTGGGCTGTTTCATTTCCTAGTTTTTAGCTCAGACTTTCCCTAAAGATCTCCCTATTTAGGGAGGGCATCCCATTTCCTCAAGCCATGGCTTCCACATCTTTTCAAATTCCTTGAGGTTTCCTCTTTTTATATAAACTACTTTCTCCTTCCATGTTACTTCATTTACATTATGGATCCATTCACAAACTGTCGGGGGATTTTTTTGATTGCCAGCTTTGTGTGATTCGTTTTCTTGCCTGGAATAGGCAATGTAGTCCTGCCTCTGTAGTACTCCTTTCTCCCAATTCATTCGTATATCCCAAAACACAAAGCCTAGGATCCAGTTCCAATATTTTCTCGTAGATTTTATTTATGGTTTCAATAACTCTTCCCCAGTATCGGAATAGCTTTGGACATCTCCACATCAGATGGCTGTGCTCCGGGACGCTCTGCGCATGCAGTCACGGCGGACACACATGATTGAGTACACACAACATGCTGGGTGGCAAGCCGCTGTGCACCATGGTCACCCAGAATGATCATGCACTCGGGCAAACGCACGTGCGAAATGGCGCACCTCTGTGCGCAGACTCAATGTATAATGGCAACACACAGGTAAAAAAAAAAGGTACTTCAATTCAAAACACCAGCAGCTAGCCCAACCCCCCCCCCCCCCGAAGTCACCGCTACACAGGTGTCCAGCCTTAGCCTTAGCTAGACTGATAGATTGTTACACACATGGGGGCACCCCACAATAAGTAATTAAGGGGGGGATTTCACTTACCAGTCCAAGCGCAGGGCAACCTTAAAAACTAAGAGCCCAATCTTCACCCATCACGGTGGGTTCCTGTACCTTGAGGACCTTCAAGGACTGGGTACCCTTTTCATGTTTTAGGGTCCACTCCCTTGGACCTGTACAGCACCCTGCAGGAATGCCTTAGCTCTGTGGTGTCCAGGAGTCCACTACGCAGGGTCCACCACCTGGAGGTTGCATTACAGGGACAACCTCGCAGGATCCTTGCGTCTACTTTGTGAGGCTCAGGTACCATTTATCTTGGTATATAAGGTGGTTTCAAATGGATCCAATTGGTCAATCCCTCAAATCATTTTAGAACCGTGCTGGGACTTCAAGACCTGGAGCTCGAGAGAACAAAAGTGCCCATCCACCTTGCAGACACTGGTAAAAAACTGAAGTTACGCAATTACATAGTTACATAGGTTGGACGTGTGAATTTTTTCAATCTTGCCTACTATGTGTGATTTTATGCCAGCATTACATTTTATAATCACTGTATGTTGTGGTCGTTAGGGTGCTTATCTAATAGTTTTTTGAAACTATTGATGCTCCTTGCTGAAACCACTGGTATCATATCTGTTAGCACAAAGAACAGTGCAACAGAGTTTAAAATCAGTAATAAAAACTAGTGATACTACACAGAGAATCACTTATGTTCAGTCTATAAGTAGTTCATAAATGGATCATCAGTTCATGGCAAAGAGAACTCTGTATACAAAAAGAGGGGAGAACACAGGAAGCGCCGCCTAAGTGCAGTATTAAAATCAGGGTATTAATGACAAAGTACATGAAAACACTCAAGAGATAAGAAAGATATAGGCTCATCTGTCACCCAGCAGTCCTGGGGACTCCTTGTGCCCGAAATTGGTTCCAATGCAAGATAAAGGAAGGCTTGTGTATCTATCATCTTGCTAGACACGTGGATACCTGTCTCAGGTGCTGGGAGATCTACCCTCCATACTGATACACAGAAGAGCCTTCCTTTATCTTGCATCCTGATGTGCTGAGGATACACCATTTACACAGCCACGCATTGGTGCCCTTTTCGGACACAAGGAGCCCCCAGGACTGTTGGATGACAGATGAGCCTATATCTTTCTCATCTCTTGTAAGCATTTTCATGTACCTTGTCATTAAAACTCCCGATTTAAATACTGTACTTAGGTGGCGCTTCCTGTGTTCTCCCCTTCCTGCTGAAACCACTGCCTATGGACGAGAATTCCACATCCTTACCGCTCTTACAGTAAAGAACCCTCTATGCAGTTTAAAAGGTTAAACATCTTTTTTTTATAATTTTAGTGAATGGGCATGTGTCTTTTTAAATTCCCTTTTGCGGCAAAGTTTTATTCCTATTGTGGGGTCACCAGTACGGTATTTGTACATTAAAATCATATCCCCTCTCAAGCGTCTCTTCTGCAGACAGAATAAGTTCAGTGCTCGCAACCTTTCCTCTTAACCAAGGTCCTACTGTCCCTTGATTAGCTTTGTTGCCCTTCTCTGGGCTCTCCAGCACATCCTTCCTGGGGACTGGTGCACAAAACTGGACGGCATGCTGCAGGTGCGGCCGGACCAGAGTCTTGTAGAGTGGAAGAATAATCGTTTTATCTCTGGAGTTAATTTTTTTAATGCATTCCAATATTCTGTTTGCAGCAGCTTGGCATTGCATGCCATTGCTGAGTATGTCATCCACTAGGACCCCCAGGTCTTTTCCATCCTAGATTCCCCCAGAGGTTCTCCCCCCAGTGAGTAGAATGCATTCATATTTTTGCCACCCAAATGTATTATTTTACATTTTTCTACATTTGTTCAGTTCTTCCTGCAAAGTTTCCACATCCTGCAGAGAAGTTATTGCCCTGCTTAGCTTAGTATCGTCCGCAAATATAGAGATTGAGCTGTTTATCCCATGCTCCAGGTGGTTTATCAATAAATTAAATAGGATTGGTCCCAGGACAGAACCTGGGGGACCCCACTTTCCACCCCTGACCATTCCAAGTACTCCCTATTTATCACTACCCTCTGAACTTGCCCTGTAGCCAGTTTTCAATCCATGTACTCACCTAATGGTCTATTCCAACTGACCTTACTTTGTACAGTAAAGGTTTATGGGGAAGCGTATCAAATGCATTTGCAAAAACCAGATACATCACATCTATGGGCCTTCCTTTATCTAGATAGCAGCTCACCTCCTCATAGAAGGTTGATAGATTGGTTTGGCAAGAATGAATGAATCATGAATCCATGCCGATTACTGCTAAAGATACCGTTCTCATTACTAAAATCTTGTATATAGTCCCTTAGCATCCTCTCCAAGAGCTTGCATACAATTGATGTTAGGCTAACTGGTCTAATTCCCCAGGATGTCCCTTGGCCCTTTTTTAAATATTGGTGCTACATTGGCTTTTCTCCAAACAGCTGGTACCATTCCAGTCAGACTGTTTGTAAAAATTAAAAACAATGGTCTGGCAATTACTTGACTGAGTTCCTTAAGGACCCACGGGTGCAAGCCATCTGGTCCCAGTGACTTACAAATGTTAAGTTTCCCAAGTCTATTTCTAATTCTGTCCACTGTTAACCATGAGGGTGCTTCCAGTGACATGTCATGAGGATAAACATTGCAGTTTTGGTGCCCGCCCCCCTCCCTTGATTCCCTCGTGAAGACTGAGAAGAAAAAAAAATTCAATACCTGCACCATCTTCCCATCTTTAGTAACCAAATTCCCTTCATCATTCTTTCTAGGACCAATATGTGACCCCCCTTTCTTACTATGTATGTACTTAAAGAATTTTTTTTTTTTTTTTACTCCTCTGCTATGTGCCTTTCATGTTCTATCTTAGCCGCCCTGATTGCACCCTTACATTTCTTGTTGCATTCTTTGTCAAGTTGGAATGCCGAGAATGATCCCTCAGCCAAAAATTTTGAAAAAAAAAAAAAAAAAAAAAAAAAAGTTACTTTTATATCCCCAAAAAAAGTAAAAAAAAAAAAACAAAATAAATATCAGTTTAGGCCGATATTGATTCTACTTTTTTTAACCAAAAAATATATCTCAATAAGCATATATTGATTTGTTTGCGCAAAAGTTAAAGCGTCTACAAAATAGGGGAAAGATTTATGGCATTTTTATTATTGTTTTTTTTTTTACTAGTAATAGCAGTAATGTGCGATTTTTACCGGGACTGCGACATTGCGGCGGACAGATCGGACACTTGACACTTTTTTGGACTAGTGACATTTTTACAGCGATCAGAGCTAAAAATAGCCACCGATTACTGTATAAATGTCACTGGCAGGGAAAGGGTTAACACTAGGGGGCGATCAAGGGGTTAAGTGTTGCATAGGGAGGCGTTTAACTGTGGGGGCAGTGTAGTGACTGGAGGAGATGACGAATCGCTGTTCCTAATCAGTAGTTACAGCAGGTTTGTCTATCCTCCCCCTGACAGAACGGAGATCTGTGTACAATGACATCCCCGCTCGGACATCACGGGCGCCGGCCACACGCATCAGCTCGGGCGCCGGCCACACGCATCAGCTCGGGCGCCACACATGCACGCTCCCTAGTGGTCTTATAGCGGCCGACGTACAATGAAGGCGATTTGCACAGGAGAGCCAACCTGCCGCAGTACAACTGCAGCAGGTGGTCCTTAACTGGTTTAAAAAAAAAAAAAAAAAATTCTGATCACTTTTATCGCTGTCACAAGGAACGTAAACATCCCATGTGACAGTAGAGCTCCACGACTAATGGCCAAGAATCATTATCGCGATTTTTTTTCCCATTACGATCTTGATAAAAGTGTTTCACGATTCTTGCTATGCAAAGAATTCTCTCTGCTCTTCTGAAGCCACAGCTGTCGAAAGGAAGAAAAAAAAAAAAAAAAAACGGGCAGTCTGCGAAGACTCACAACATTCTTGAGCAGTTTAACTTAAGTATAAATTTGTCAATGTACTAGACTTCGTGTGTAAATGAAGAAAGCTTAACCACTTAAACACTTGGGGCCCTTTCACACGTGCGGACCGTTCAGATCCGCCTGTCCGTTTTTTCAGGTGGATCTGAACAGGAGCTCCATGCACCTCTATGGAGCGTTGGATGTCAGCAGTGACATGTCCGCTGACATTCGATCCGATAAATCCAGACGGATGCAAACCCTAATTTCCATCCGTCTGTCGGATCAGATTAAAACGGACAGGCGGTCCGTGATCATCCAATCCCCCCCATAGGGGAAAGCAGAGCTCTGACAGGTCCGTCCCTGAACAGCGTGCAGAGGCGGACTTGTCATCCGCCGGCTCAGCGGGGATCAATGGAGCAATCCCCGCTGAGCAAGCGGAGGAGTAAAAACAGGTCCGCACGTGTGAAAGGGGCCTAAACCTTTTTCTGACATTCGTTGGTTTCAAGTTAAAATCTTTTTTTTGCTAGAAAATGACTTGGAACCCCCAAACATATTTTTTTTTTAGTAGAGACCCTAGAGAATAAAATGGTGGTTGTTGCAATAATTTTATGTCACACTGTATTTGCGCAGCGGTCTTTCAAATGCAATTTTTTTGGAAAAAAATACTTTAATGAATTTAAAAAAAAAAAAAAAAAAAAAAAAAACAGTAAAGTTAGCCCAATTTTTTTTTGTATAATGTGAAAGATTTTACGTGGCGAGAAAAGTGATCTTTTTACTCTAAGCAAAAAAATTGTGATTCTCATTTTGGCCAGAATCGTGCAGCTCTATGTGACAGGTACTCTTTATGGAGGGATCGGGGGTCTAAAAGACCCCAAATACCTCCTTTACAATTTAACCACTTCAGCCCCGGACCATTTGGCTGCCTAAAGACCAGAAGACTTTTTCCAATTTGGCACTGCGTCACTTTAACTGCTAATTGCGCGGTCATGCAATGCTGTACCCAAACGAAATTTGCGTCCTTTTCTTCCCACAAATAGAGCTTTCTTTTGATGGTATTTGATCACCTCTGCGGTTTTTATTTTTTGTGCTATAAACAGAAAGAGACCGAAAATTTTGAAAAAAAAAAGATATTTTTTACTTTTTGTTATAAAAAAAATCCAATAAACTCAATTTTAGTCATACATTTAGGCCAAAATGTATTCGGCCACGTCTTTGGTAAAAAAAATGTCAATAAGCGTATATTTATTGGTTTGCGCAAAAGTTATAGCGTCTACAAGCTAGGGTACATTTTCTGGAATTTACACAGCTTTTAGTTTATGACTGCCTATGTCATTTCTTGAGGTGCTAAAATGGCAGGACAGTACAAAACCCCCCCAAATGACCCCATTTTGGAAAGTAGACACCCCAAGGAAATTGCTGAGAGGCATGTTGAGCCCATTGAATATTAATTTTTTTTGTCCCAAGTGATTGAATGACAAAAAAAAAAAAAATTTACAAAAAGTTGTCACTAAATGATATATTGCTCACACAGGCCATGGGCATATGTGGAATTGCACCCCAAAATACATTCAGCTGCTTCTCCTGAGTACAGGGATACCACATGTGTGAGACTTTTTGGTAGCCTAGCCGTGTACGGGGCCCCGAAAACCAATCACCGCCTTCAGGATTTCTAAGGGTGTAAATTTTTGATTTCACTCTTCACTGCCTATCACAGTTTCGAAGGCCATGGAATGCCCAGGTGGCACAAACCCCCCCCCCAAATGACCCCATTTTGGAAAGTAGACACCCCAAGCTATTTGCTGAGAGGCATGGTGAGTATTTTGCAGCTCTCATTTGTTTTTGAAAATGAAGACAGACAAGAAAAAACATTTTTTTTTTCTTTTTTCAATTTTCAAAACTTTGACAAAAAGTGAGGTCTGCAAAATACTCACTATACCTCTCAGCAAATAGCTTGGGGTGTCTACTTTCCAAAATGGGGTCATTTGGGGGGGTTTGTGCCACCTGGGCATTTCATGGCCTCCGAAACTGATAGGCAGTGAAGAGTGAAATCAAAAATTTACGCCCTTAGAAAGCCTGAAGGCAGTGCATGGTTTTCGGGGTCCCGTACGCGGCTAGGATCCCAAAAAGTCTCACATGTGGTATCCCTGTACTCAGGAGAAGCAACAGAATGTATTTTGGGGTGTAATTTCACATATTCCCATGGCATGTTTGAGCAATATATCATTTAGTGACAACTTTGTGCAAAAAAAAAAAAAAATTTGTCTCTTACCCGCAACTTGTGTCACAATATAAAATATTCCATGGACTCGACATGACTCTCAGCAAATAGCTTGGGGTGTCTACTTTCCAAAATGGGGTCATTTGGGGGGGTTTGAACTGTCCTAGCATTTTATGCACAACATTTAGAAGCTTATGTCATACATCACCCACTCTAACCACTTGAAGACAAAGCCCTTTCTAACACTTTTTGTTTACATGAAAACTTTTTTTTTTTTGCAAGAAAATTACTTTGAACCCCCAAACATATTTTTTTAAAGCAAAGGCCCTACAGATTAAAATGGTGGGTGTTTCATTTTTTTTTTTCACACAGTATTTGCGCAGCGATTTTTCAAACGCATTTTTTTGGGGAAAAAACACACTTTTAAATTTTAATGCACTAAAACACACTATATTGCCCAAATGTTTGATTAAATAAAAAAGATGATCTTAGGCCGAGTACATGGATACCAAACACGACATGCTTTAAAATTGCGCACAAACGTGCAGTGGCAACAAAATAAATATATTTTTAAAACCCTTTAAAGCCTTTACAGGTTACCACTTTAGATTTACAGAGGTCTACTGCTAAAATTACTGCCCTCGATCTGACCTTCGCGGTGATACCTCACATGCATGGCGCAATTGCTGTTTACATTTGACGACGGACCGCAGCTTGCGTTCGCCTTAGCGCAAGAGCAGGGGCCGACAGGGGTGCTTTTTTTTTTTTTTTTTTTTTTTTTTTTGCTTTTATCTTATTTTTAAACTGTTACTTTCTTTTTTTAAATCATTTTTATTGTTATCTCAGGGAATGTAAATATCCCCTATGATAGCAATAGGTAGTGACAGGTACTCTTTTTTGAAAAAATTGGGGTCCATTAGACTCTAGATCTCTCCTCTGCCCTCAAAGCATCTGACCACACCAAGATCGGTGTGATAAAATGCTTTCCCAATGGCGCTGTTTACATCCGGCGAAATCTAAGTCATGAAATGCTCGTAGCTTCCGGTTTCTTAGGCCATAGAGATGTTTGGAGCCACTCTGGTCTCTGATCAGCTCTATGGTCAGCTAGCTGAATCACCGGCTGCATTCTCAGGTTCCCTGTTGAGACAGGAGAGCCAGAGAAAAACACAGACGACGGTGGGGGGGGGGGGCATTCCCTCCCACTGCTTGTAAAAGCAGTCTAGAGGTTAATTAGCCGCTAGGATTGCTTTTACATGAAAGCCGACCGCTGGCTGAAAAGAATGATACCAAGATGATACCTAAACCTGCAGGCATCATTCTGGTATAACCACTCAAAGTTGTGAATGGCGTACCGGAAGACAAAAAAATGGTTAACAATTAAACACAGTAAACAGTAAAGTATAAAAAATTGCATACCTGAAAAGCAAACATGATAAAACATAACAATAAAATATTGCAGAATAGAATACAGTAAAAAAGAGCAGAACAATAGAGAGAGAATAGAGAGAGAGAGAACAATAAAACAACTGTTTTTTTATTTTATATATATATATTTTTTTTTTTTTTTCACACTTTTTTGTAACTAACTTTTATAACTGTAAACGGTTCCAGGTTCGGGTCTCTCAAAATGCGATGGCACCTTGGGAGACCCTGTGAAAGTGTGTCCTAGTCTGTGCAATGCTGTACCCTACGCTAATACTCAACTAGTGTATGGTAGCGTTCAAAACATTCACCAATGCAAAGACCAGGATTGTCCGGACAGGAGGGACAATAATAGCGGGTGTCACGCCTATATCCGCGCTTGCTGCAGACACATCTTTTTTGGGGGGGTTCCTTGGGTAGGGGTACTCGGGAGGACATAAAGAAAATGCCTCTCATGCAGCTGACTGCATTTGGTTGGGGATGTGAATGGGGGAAGTACGGGTGCTGCAGAAGTGGTGGGTTCCCTATTAGGATTGGCGAATGCAGCAGGAAGGGCATTATGGGCACGACAGGCCTGTTTGTCGTCTTCTTGGTGACAGCGGGACAGTACTTGTGCTTGCCACCTCACCAGCTTGAACTGCACTTATGGGACTCGTCACGTCACCAAGTGTTACTGCAGTGCTGGTTTGACTACGACCGGGGTGTACTGGGCCGCTGGTGCTTGCCAGTTCACCAAAACGCTACCAAAAAAAACTGTTAACGATTGCAGGGATCAGGCCTGACTCTGCGAACGCTGCAGTTATGCGTTTAGTGTTTTGTAAGTGACAGTGATCGATCGATACTGCACTTGGGTGGGCTGGGCTGGGCGGAGGGGCAAAACGCAGGTGCTAGCAGGTATCTGGGCTGACTCCGCTAAAACTGCGTTTTTGGGAACCCTAAACTGCTGGGGACGCTAGTATAGATCTGACGCTGCCTGGGGCGACGCATATCACCGCCGGGCGATCAGGGGGCTAAACCTTTATTCAGTAATAAACGGCGGGTGCCCTGACACTATGAAAAATAAACGAACTAACCAGCGTCACTCGTAACACTTATACAGTGATCAGTGGTGAAAGGGTTAACTAGGGGGCAATCAAGGGGTTAAAACCTTTATTCGGTAGTATATGGGGGTCCCTGTCGCTATAAAACGCTGACGGCGAACCTATATATTTACCTCCCTAACTAGCGTCACCAGTGACACTAATACAGCGATCAGAAAAATGATCGCTTAGCGACACTGGCGACGGGGGGTCACCAAGGGGTTAAAACTTTATAAGGGGGGGGTTAGGGGGGTACCCTAGACCTAAAGGGGGCCAACACTAACTGTCACAAACTGACACCATGCAGTAATCAGAAAAAATAAATAAATAAAACCGCTTGGTGTCAGTCTGACTGGGGGGGGGGGTAATCGGGGGGTAAAGGGGGGTGTAATGTGTGCCTGGCATGTTCTACTGTGATGTGTTGTGTTGGTGCACTCACATTGCAGTCTTCTCTCCTCGGCGCCGGAACAGAAAATGCCGAGCCGAGGAGAGATGACATCATTTCCTCTGCCTCTATGTACTACACAGAGGCAGGGCAAGATTCTCATTGGCTGGGAGCGATCGCGAGGGGGGGGCCAGGAATGGATGGCCTCCCCCTCATCTCTGAACGCTCCCAGACCAAAGCCGACCGCCTCGGGCACTGGGGGGGTCCAATCGGACCCCCCTCCCGCGGGAAGGCAATCACATACCAGGTACGTGATTTTGCCTGCCCGTGCCATTCTGCTGACGTATATCAGCGTGAGGCGGTCGTCAAGTGGTAAAGTATTCAGATCGCCAAAAACTCAAAATCGTTGAGTTTTAGCACCAAGTTTGAAATGTTTCAACTGTAAAGTGAATACATTTTAAACATGCCCCAGTTTTTACAGTAATGTTCAGAAAAACAAGGTGACTGGCTTACCAGGCCACAACATTGGGCCCTTTACAGCTATCAGGCTTCACCCGTCATGGTGGGCAAACATCCAAAAGGGTCATCTGGGTTTCATATTGATGGCCCATGGCTCTGGACATGCCCTTTGATTGACTACACAAGTTCACGAAGTGCCGAGGGGAGTGCACGTGCAGAATCCAATATCTGAAGCAATATTACAGGCCGTCCCCACAGTGTGGAGTACGACTCACAAGTTTTTACGGAGGTTTCACCGCTCTAGATGCACTGCTTCTAATAAAATAATAAAAAACTAGTTAAGCTAAGAGTTATTTCTCCATAGAGGGCCATCACCTAGGACGCTAGCAAAGAACTAAAAGGATTCACAGAGTGGGGTAGGGTTATAGAGGAAGATGCCCAGAAGGTATGTCCTCAAAAGCTTTGCCAGTGTCCAGTCAACTAAAAAGGTACAAGATTATAACCCATGGTCTATGAATACTCAGTCTGTGTCCTGTACAATACTATAAGATATACATTCAGACTTTAATCTCCAACTTGTCCGATTCATTGGAGCAAGGTTGAATTGGTACCAAAGTAGAGGGCTGAAAAAAAAAAAAAAAAAAAGGTTCATCCATGCCAACCTATGTGTGCATGTGTGTGTTTAAAGGTTGAACGCACTGTATTTTTGCACAATGACAAAAGTTTACATTATAGTTTCAAAGGGAGCCTATAGAGTATTGCACCCACGATCAGTGAATCGTGGGTGTAATGTTTGGCTCCAGCAAATACTGCGCACAGCTCTGTGCCTGTACGGACTGACAGTTTCAGAGCTGTAGTAACAGCCCAGCAGAGTAGCACCAATTTTAAATACGACAGCAGCTGTGTGGGAGGGAGGAACCCCTGCACGCTGTCATGGGAGGAGAGTTGGTGTGCTTTGCTGGAACAGGTTACAGGTTTGTTTTCTAAGGGCATACATATCCCTGTATGTTGTGTATGAGGAAGACCTCTAGTAGTTTTCAAATGTTTGCTCTGGCTGTATAGAAATCTCTACCATTTCAATTTAAACTTCCTCTCATTCAGTCTTAAAATGTGACAAGTCCATGTCAGGGACCAAGGAACACCTACAGTCATGACAAATTTATAGATGTCAATCAGGTCCCCTCCTAATCACCTCCTCACCAAAGGGTAAATACATTTAGTTTACCCATTATAACCACATAACTGAGATCTTTTAACCCCCTTTTCAATTTAAAATATGCTTTGCTGTACTTTTTCTAGTTCTAGGACATTCTGTTGACTGGCGAACTGCATACTCAAGATGAACCAGAACCAATGTTTTGTAAAGTGGGTTAAGCACATCAATACAGTGCATCTGGAAAGTAGTAACAGCGCTTCGCTTTTTGCACATTTTGTTATGTTACAGCCTTATTTCAATATGGATTAAATTCATTATTTTCCCTCAAAATTTTACAAATACCCCATAATGAGAAGGTGAAAAAAGTTTGTTTGAAATCTTTCACATTTATTATTAAAAAAAAAAAAAAAAAATATCACATGTACATAAGTATTCACAGCCTTTGCTCAATACTTTGTTGAACCACCTTTGGCACCAATTAGTTTTTTTTGAGTATGTTGCTACAAAGCTTGGCACACCTATTTTTGGGCAGTTTCTCCCATTCTTCTTTGCAGGACCTCTCAAGCTCCATCAGGTTGGATGGGGAGTGTCGGTGCACAGCCAGTTTCAGATCTCTCTAGAGATGTTCAATCAGGTTCAAGTCTGGGCTCTGGCTGGGCCACTCACGTAACTTCACAGAGTAGTCCCGCAGCCACTCCTTTGTTATTTTGACTGTGTGCTTGGGGCCATAGTCCTGTTGGAAGAGGAACCTTCGCCCCAGTCCAAGTTGCAGAGCAGGTTTTCATCAAGGATGTTGTCTGTACATTGCTGCATTCATTTTTTCCCCCTCAAACCTGACTAGTCTCCCAGTTCCTGCCGCTGAAAAAACATCCCCACAGCATGATGCTGCCAAGTTTCATGCTGGTATAGGCCAGGTGATGAGCAGTGCCTGGTTTCCTCCAGACATGATGCTTGCCATTCAGGCCAAAGAGTTCAATCTTTGTTTTATCAGACCAGAGAATTTTGTTTCTCATGGTCAGAATCTTTCAGATGTCTTTTGGCAAACTCCAGACGGGCTGTCATGTGCCTTTTACTGAGAAGTAGCTTCCATCTGGTCACTCTACCATACAGGCCTGATTGGTAGAGTACTGCAGAGATGGTTGTTCTTCTGGAAGGTTCTTTTCTCCACAGAGAAACGCTGGAGCTCTAGCAGAGCGAACATCGGGTTCTTAGACACTTCCTTGACTAAAGCCCTTCTCCCCCGATATCTGTTTGGCTGGGCAGCCCGCTCTAGGAAGAATCTCGGTGGTTCTTTCATTTGCAGATGATGGAGGCCACTGTGCTCAATGGGACCTCCAATGCTGCGGAATTTCTGTCCCCAGATCTGTGCCTCGATACAATCCTGTCTTGGAGGTGTAGAGACAATTCCTTGGACGTCATGGCTTAGTTTGTGCTCTGACATGCACTGTTAACAGTGGGACCTTATCATAGACAGGTGTGTGCCTTTCCAAATCATGTCCAATCAACTGAATTTACCACAGGTGGACTCCAATCAAGTTGTAGAAACACCTCAAGGATGATTAGTGGAAACAGGATGCACCTGAGCTCCTTTTTAAGTGTGATGACAAATATTTATGTACCTGTGATTTTTTTGTTCTTTTTTTAATAAGCTTGCAAAGATTTCGAACAAACAACTTTCACGTTGTCATAGGGCTGGGAGATTTTCTTTAAAAAAACAAAAAAAAAAAAAAAAAAAAACAAACAAACACTCTATTCACGATTCGAATCGAGTTTTTTTTCTTTGGAAACCGCGCCGGTCCTGAGGCGCTGCAGGCAAAGAGCTTTTAGGCGAGGCTTCAGCCTAGTCCGCGGCGTCTGGCCTCGCAGACTAGGCTGAAGCCGCGGCCTCACCTAAATACTCCTTGCCCGCAGCTCCTCAGGACCGGCGCAGTGTCAGCGGCGGTCCTGAGGCGCTGCGGGCATGAGTTTTCAGGCAAGGCCGTGGCGTCCGGCCAAAGCCGCGGCATCGCCTAAAAACTCATGCCCGCAGCGCCTCAGGACCGGCACGGTGGAAAAAAATAAATAAATAAATAAATCGATTTGCTTAAATTTTGAATCGATTTGACCTCTCAACTCAATTCAAGATTTAAATCGATTTTTTCCCCAGCCCTACGTTGTCATAGGGTATTGTTTGTAGAATTTTGAGGAAAATAATGAATTAATCCATTTTGTAACAAAATGTGGAAAAAGTGAAGCGCTGTGTATACTTTCCGGATGCACTGTATATCCCCTCAAAGAAATACTCTAATGCAGCACATATTTTGCTTGCTTTGCTAGCAGCAGCCACCTGACATTGTTTAAAGATAATAAAGATAATAGAATCGCGCTACAACATTAACTCAATAATAATCAGTAATACTGTCCATACTGTAATACTGTCAACACAGACATAAAAGGTATGTAACATGAGCACAGACACCGCATCAGGAGAGCCGCCGATCAGCTCTCCACTACTCGCGTCTATCAGACGCAAGTGAGGAAAAGCCGATACGTGGCTTTTCCTGTTTACACTGTCATCAGCCATGATTGGACACGACTGATCATGTGGTAAAGAGCCTCCATCAGAGGCTCTTTACCGAGATTGGTGTAGCGGTGTGTCAGACCGACACGTCGCACCACCGAGACGTCAGGATAACTGAACCACTGCCCAGCCGTCAATTTGCTATAGGCTGGGAAGTGGTTAAATAGTAACATGCCAAAAAAACTGCATTTTTCAACAGTAAACCTCATTTGCCAGGTCTCAACCTATTGTGTCCACATTGTCCTGTTACGTTAACACATCCTGTGCCCAAGTTATTTCTCTGCCTAATTTTGTGTCATCTGCAAATAGAGAAATTGTGCCCTTAATACCAACTTCAATGTTGTTCATAAGCAAACTAAACAGCATGGACCCTGGGGCATGCCACTTACATACCATACCTAAACCACTGTTAGGCTGACTATTAAAGTTGTGGTTAACCCACTACTACAAAATCCTTTAATCCCCTCTGTACCATAAACAACAAGCGTTAAACACTTTAACTACTAGTCTCTGTACTAGACATTCCTTAATAGTGGTGGTCAAACTTTCATACGGCACTTGAAGCTTCAGCCACCTGAAAGTGTGGCAGTTTAATATGCAAGGGCTGCTTATAATATTTCATTACAGTTTGGAATGTATAAAAAGTGAAAGACATCTAATGAAGTCTTTTTAAAGCGGGGGTCCACCTATCGTTTTTTTTTTTTTAGTTCATTCACAAACTTTTCTTCTCAGCATTACATACTCACATATTGTGTATTATATGTCCGCCTGTGTCAGATTTCGTCGGAAAGAATAACTTATATTATTCACTGCAGCCGCTCGTTCCCGCACATGCTCAGTGGCATCCTGGGAAGCCTGAGACTAGCTCCCAGGAGACTGTGCGGAGTCTGGGAGAGGCTAGAAACACGCCTACTCCCACGGGAGGAGAACCAGGAAGTGCAAAGAAGAAAAGAAGAAGAGAAAAATAAAAAGGTAATTACGGCGATTTAAATTTTTTTAAACGGCATGTCAGCATCTAGGCAAGGAAGAGAATACATACAGATATTGTTCAAAATTTGGGTGGAACCCCACTTTAAGGAGGAGGTTTCTTTAGACACCAGCTTGTGGATGTATTTGGGGCATAAGGATTCTAGGAGTAAGCCGATATTTTACTGGTGCAGACAGCATACACTTTTCTTGGGTTTAGAAGGCAGCTCAGATTTCTCCTGTTTGGTGGTCTGCAAGACACACTGGCTCATAGCACTCATTCAGAGGGTCATATCCAAAACCTTTACCATGAAGGGTACCCAAAATACATAGGGATCCCAAATCATTGCCCAAACCTGCTAGGGGCTCACACAAAGAAGAAAAGTCTGCCTGTTAATTCCCCCAGGGCTGATGCCCATCTCCACAGATTTGCCTTGATTCTCTGTACCGTGCCAACAAGGGCATTGATCAGAGACCTGCACATCCACACAAACCCCCTTACCCCACCAATCCTCTCCAGCCAACAGCCTACACGGGGTCCCTACAGGTCCTTTGACCCAAAAATAGGCTGTAGTCTGTCAGGGAGAGGGAAGTCCCTCCTAAGAAAAAGGGAATAAAACAAAGCATGCTGCACAAGTATGTCTAGTAGTCTACAGATGACACATGAAACATAACTGATGGACAGAAGCTGAGGAGCTTTTGAACTCTTTGTGCTTGTGTTTACTATAGGTAGGCAGAGCCTCTCTCTCAACCATTCCTAAGGATCACTTTGAGAAAATGCCACAAGTTTTAAAAATGCCGACACTAACAATCCATGGCTGCAACACAATTTACAAACGTTATAAACCTTTACATTCATCTTGTATTTTTCACCTGAATAAGAGGTTTATCGACTATAGTTTGTGGTGTTATTTGTTGCCCTGTATGCACAGCCTATAGCAGACTAAATCTTCAGATTTCGGTGTCAGAAGTGTCTCTTGTTGGGGCTTGGCCAGCACCTGAGATGCGAGGACGTGCTCAGCCTGAGCTCCGTCCGCACCGCACACATCCTGACCAGATCCTGCTATCCAGGCCGGCATCCGAGGGTCCCATCAACCCCCACAGCACCCAGGGAGCACTGTGACCATCGGGGGATGGTCAAATATGGACCACCGATGGAGGAGGCCCCGGGATTCGATCCGCCGTTACTGCCATGCAGGCCGCAGCAAAATGGCACCGATCAGCATGAGGGGATCACACAGCGACAAGCAGCCTCCACATCCACACCCTGGAAACAGCTCAAGGGGAAGGGTGAGTCACAGAGATCCCCCCCTACCTTAAGCCCAGAGGACTCTCTCTTGCTCTCCCCTGCAGAGGGACATGATCCTCAATCCCCCAGAACAGACAGGGATGATGCAGGCCCTGCAGAGCCATCCCTAGCCCAGATTATGGCAGCCATCCAGCACAGCCATGCATCTCTCACTTCACAAATGGACACTATCAAGACAGAATTGTCCTTTTTGAAGCAGGATGTCCACAATATCCGCCATAGAGTGACTAATGCTGAACAACGTATTCGTGACATGGAGGATGAGGCACGTCCCTTGCAGAGCTCTATGAGGAAACTGCGGCAGGCTCATGAGTACATTACAGATAAGATCACTGATATGGAAGACCGCTTAAGAAACAACCTATGCTTTTTGGGGTTTCCAGAGGGTGCTGAGGGCAAAACACCAGAAACATTCATGGAAAGATGGCTGCTGAATGAGAAAGCCAACACCTTTTCACCAATGTTCGCCATAGAAAGGGCACACAGAATCCCCATGCGCCCTCTACCACCTGGATGTGCCACCCACCATGTGCCATGATTATAAAGCTGCTCCACTTCCGAGACAGAGAGGCTTTTCTTAGAGTGGCTCGAGAGAGGGGCAAAGTTTCCTTTAATGGCAATGGCATCACCATTTTCCCAGATTTCTCCGTAGCTACGCAGAAGCAGAGAGCCACTTTCCTGGCAATTAAACGCAGGTTACGGGAGCTTCATCTTCCATATGGCATGTTATATCCTGCACGTTTGCGAATCATTTACCAGGGCAAGGCCTACTTTTTTACGGATCCCAGGGAAGCATCACAATGGGTGGACACTTTAGGACATCCGAATCGCAGAAACCAGGATAGGAGATATCCTCCCCGGTAGTGCCTCACCCTGCATGAAGCCCACCAAGCTGCCTTCACTACACCCCATTGCCGATGGATAGGAGAAGCGCGGAAATGAGGAGACCTGGAGGGGCCTTGTTTTTGTTTTGTTCGTTTTACCACCTCTACTTCATCTACCCCCACCTACACGCAGCTGATATGGGACTTTGTATCCTGCATCCCCTGAAATAGAAGATACACCCCCATCTACCTACAGCCGATACAGAACTTTGCACCCTGAATCTCTCTGAAGTAGAAGATACCCCCGTGCTATCCTTGGATGCCAATTAATAGCATGTCATCCTCTTTGTTTCTCCCTTTTTCTTTTATTGTTATTTT